>NW_028270176.1:66895953-67195953 GCF_037043375.1 Chiloscyllium plagiosum | reverse complement strand
GGAAGAAGATGTAGTGAAAAAGTGGGAATGAAGATGCACAGGTGTGACAGGTCAGGAGGACGGTGATGAACTGGAGGTTGGGAATTGGGGTAAGGTCGGGGGAGGGGAAATGAGGAAACTGGTGAAGTCCCAATTGATGCCCTGGGTTTGAAGGGTCCCGAGGCGGAAGATGAGGAGGCCCAATGGAGGAGGCCCAAGATCTGCATGTGCTCGGGAGAGTGGGAGGGGGAGTTGAAATGTTTGGCCATGAGGGCACTGGGATTGATTCTTGTGGGTGTCCTGGCGATATTCTCTGAAGTGCTCTATGAGAAGACATTCGGTCTCCCCAGTTTAGAGTAGACCGCATCGGGAGCAACGGACACAAGAAATGACATGTGTGGAAGTGCAGGTGAAACTTTGATGGATTTGTAAGCCTCCATTGGAGCCTTGGACAGAGATGAAAGGGTAGATGTGGGCGCAGGTGTTGCAATTCCTGCGGTGGCAGAGGAAGGTGCTGGGAGGGAAGTGTTGGACATTGGAGGGCGTGGACTTGACTAGGTAGTCACAGAGCGAATGGTCTTGGTGGAAAGTGGATAGGGCTGGGGAGGAGAACCTATCCCTGGTGATGGGATCCGTTTTGAGTTGGCGAAACTGTCAGCGGATGATGTGATTTATGCAGAGGTTGGTGGGATAGAAGATGAGGACCTGGTGGTTCTGGGGTTTGGGGTTCATGGGTGGAGTACGGAACATGGATGAGGTGCGTTGGAGGGCATCTTCAACCACATAGATTGGGAAGTTTCGGTCTTTAAAGAAGGAGGCCATCGGGTATGTTCTGTGGTGGAACTTGTCCTTTGGGAGCAGAGGGTAAAGACAATGATTGCAGATGCTGGAAAGCAGAGTTTAGATTAGAGCGGTGCTGGAAAAGCACAACAGTTCAAGCAGAATCCGAGGAGCAGAAAAATCGAAGTTTCGGGCAAACGCCCTTCATCAGGAATACAGGCAGAGAACCTGAAGGGTGGAGAGATAAATGAGAGTAGGGTGGGGGTGGAGAGAAAGTAGCATAGAGTACAGAACACACCAGATGGTCTCCTTCTTTAGAGACCGCAATTTCCCTTCGCATGTGGTTAAAGATGCCCTCCAATGCATCTTGTCCACATCCTGAACCTCCGCCCTCAGACCCTACCCCTCCAACAATAACAAGGACAGAACCACCATGGTGCTCACCTTCCACCCTACCAACCTTCGCAGAAACAAAATCATCCGCCGACATTTCCACCACCTCCAAACGGACCCCACCACCAGGGATATATTTCCCTCCCTATCCCATTTCACCTTCCACAAAGACCGTTCCCTCCGTGACTATCTGGTCAGGTCCACGCCCCCCAACAACCCATCCTCCCGTCCTGGCACCTTCCCCTGCCACCGCAATAATTGCAAAATCTGCGTCCACACCTTCTCCCTCGCCTCCGTCCATGGCCCCAAAGGAGCCATCCACAGGCATCAAAGTTTTACCTGCACATCCACAATATAATTTATTGCATCCGTTGCTCCTGATGCGGTCTACTCTCCATTAGGGAGACAGGACGCCTCCTAGCAGAGCGCTTTATGGAACATCTCTGGGCCACACGCACCAAGCAACCACACTGCCCAGTGGCCCAACAGTTCAACTCACCTTCTAACTGAGCTGAGGGCATGGAGCTCCTCGGCTTCCTACACCGCCACTCCCTCACAACCGACGCCTGGAGGAAGAACACCTCATCTTCTGCCTCAGAACACTGCAACCCCAGGGCATCAATGTAGACTTGACCAGTTTACTCATTTACCGTTCCCCCACCTCACCCCAGCTCCAAACTTCCAGCTCAGCAATGTCCCCATGACTTGTCTTACCTGCCTATCTTCCTTTCCGCCGATCCACTCCACCTTCCTCCCTGACCCATCACCTTCATCACCTCTCCCACTCACCTATTGTACTCTATGCTACTTTCTCCCCACCCCAAACCTCCTCTCATTTATCTCTCCAGCCTTCAGGCTCTCTGACTGTATTCCTGACGAAGGGCTTTAGCCCAAAACGTCGATTTGACTGCTCCTCGGATGCTGCCTGAAACGCTGTGCTTCTCCTTTGGGAGCAGATGCGATGGAGGTGGAAGAATTGGGAATATCGGATCACATTTGTGCAAGAGACGGGGTGGGAGGACGTATAATCCAGACAGCTGTGGGAGTCAGTGAGTTCGTAAAAAGTGTCAGTAACACTGAACTTGAGGGATCTATTTCCCTCGCCACCCCTACCCACTTTTCACTAAGACTGTTTCCTGCACGACTACCTAGTCAAGTCCACGCCCTCCAATGACCCACCCTCCCCTCCCGGCACCTTCCCTTGCCACCACAGGAATTGCAAAACCTGCACCCACATCTTCCCCATCACATCCTTCCAAGGCTCCAATAGATCCTTCCACATCCATCAAATGTGAATCTGCACTGCTACACATGTCATTTATTGCATCGGTTGGTCTCCTCTACATTGGGGCCAACAGACACCTTCTCGCAGAGCACTTCAGCGAACATTTCCAGTACACCTGCAACATTCAACCTCAACTCCCCATGACCAAACGCATCAAC
Organism: Chiloscyllium plagiosum; assembly: GCF_037043375.1. Lineage (NCBI taxonomy): Eukaryota > Metazoa > Chordata > Chondrichthyes > Orectolobiformes > Hemiscylliidae > Chiloscyllium > Chiloscyllium plagiosum. The sequence continues at coordinate 67,193,358 of NW_028270176.1, read as the reverse complement.
TCCCTCCCTGCGCCCCCCCCCCCCCCACTCTCCCATGGACATGCAGTTCCTGCGCCTCCTCCACGGCCATTCCGTCAACACCTGACGCCTCATCTTCCACCTTGGGATGTTCAACCCCAGGGCATCAATGTGGTCTTCACCAGCTTCCTTATCTCTCCACGCCCACCTTATCCGAGTTCCAACCTTCTAGATTGTCACCATCCTATTGACCTGTCCCATCTGTCTATCTTAATTCCCACCTATCCGCTCCACCCTCTCCTCCGACCTATCACCTTTAACCCCATCTCTATCCACCTATTGCACTCTCAGCTAAATTCTTCCCAGACCCAGTCCTCCCGTTTATCTCTGCACCCTCGAGGCTCACAGCTTTATTCCTGATGAAGGGCTTTTGACCGAAACGTCATTTTTTTCTGCAACCCGGATGCTGCCTGACCTGCTGTGCTTCTTCAGCACCACTCTAATATTGATTCTGATTCCCAAAATCTGCAGAATGTACTTCCTTCCAAATGATTCCCCTGTCCATTGAACTTTAGCGATCGTGAATTCCCACTCCATGATCTCTTTGTCCATCTACACCACACAGAATACTCACTGTTATTGTTTCTTCTCCCAAAATTCATTAACTTTCATTGATCTGTATTCAAATCTATGCAGCATTTTACCTTTCTACCTGATAGATACATCCCTGCAGTCCCTGGCATTCTTCACCATAATCAATTATTGCATCATCAGCAAAGTTCTAAACCATGGCTCCTACAACTAAGTCTAAATCACTGTTCTACATCAGAAAACAGTGGAACTCCACTGGAAACACGCATGCGAACAGGTTTCATTGCTGGTTGGGATTAACGATTGCAATAACAGCAGAATCGAACTTCTGCTGTCATTTGTAAACTTGCTGGTGACTTTGCCAGTTGGTCTTCTGAGGGATCACTTCTCCCATATGGGAGTGGTGAATGACTTATGCGCACTGTGACTGAGTAAGTGAGTTTACACCTCAGCGCGTAATTGAATCCCTTCCTGCCGTCACCCTATGGCCCTGACTTCTTGGCGCTGTGGGTATCCTTGTGTCTATTTAGTTTGATAATCAGTTGAATTCGAGTCCACACAAACACGATTCCCCCTTCGCATGTTGTCCATGCATTTTTATTCTTCCTTAATCTCCCACGGAATGTGGCTATCATTGGTCTGAAGAGCATTTATTGTTCATTCTAATTCACCTCGAACTGAGTCAGAGGGCATTCATGGCTGAACCACATTGTTGTGGGTCTGGAGTCACATGTTGACAGGACTGTTGACAGTCGGCAGATTTCCCTTTCGAAGGGACATGAATAAATAAGTTTTCAGCAATATAAAGTTGTTGTCTCTGTTCCTGAGATAGGGTTTATTTTCCAGATTTTATTCATCGAATTTAACGAACAGCAGCAGCCACGTTCCAGTCTCCAAAGATTACTAGCCCAATAGATCACCGCTGCACTAACAACTCCCTGCTGCATTTCTCTATTCAAAGAATGACAATGTCAATTCAGATTATCCCAGATGGAGCGAGAATAGGACGCGTTTCTGTGTGGAATGGAAGCAATGTACGCTGGATTGGAGTGTTTACTGGAGCAAGAGACTGATGTGGGGACGATGTGAGCAAAAGCAGTTCTTACTGTCAAAGTAACAAAATACTACTTTGTTAAGGAAAATCTCTTAGAACGCTTTTAACACATCGACCTCTCACTTGAAGCTCCAGCATGCTTCCTCTGAGCCAATTGACCAGAAGCACTCCCAGCCTCAGCATTTCACGCTCTTGGATAAGTCGACAAAGTCTTTTCCCTGGGGTCGCGAGTCCAGAATGCGAGGGCATAGATTTAGATTGAGAAGGAAAAGATATAAAAGAGACATCAGGGGTAACTTTTTCATACACAGGGTGGTGCATGTATGGAATAAGCTGCCATAGGAAGTGGTGGAGGCTGGCACAATTGCAAAATTTCAATGGCATTTGGATGGGTATATGAATAGGAAGGGTTTGAAGGGATATGGGCCGGGTGACAGGTGGGACTAGATTGGGTTGGGATATCTGGTCGGCATGGACCAAATAGTCTGCTTCCATACTGTATATCTCTATGACTCTATGACTCCATGAAGGCGCCTTTACCAATCATGTCACTGGTGCCACAGAATAGCTTCACGTGCTCATTTCCACCCCCACTTCCGGTTTGGTATTCGCGGCTGCGCCACGAAGTTTGCCTGATTCCGGTTCTCGGGACTAGGGTTATGTGACTGACTGCAGCAATGGGTGCTTCCTTGTATGGGGAAGTTGGTGAAGAAACTGTTATTAACACAATGTTAACAACACATTGTTATTGAAACATAAATTACACCAATATTCCGCCCTATCCCCTGAACCTTTTGTTTTCTAGAAATCTATCAAACTCAGTCTTCAACATGCTGTCCTCGATAGAACCACCACAGCGTCTGGGGATATCGAATTTAAAGATTCAGCTAATTCTGAATTCCCACATATCTGCTATCGCGCACCTAATATTCCTGTTGTGCATCTGCTACTCTTCCTAACATCTCCTCTGTCACTCTAGTTATTGCTGTTTTTAAACGCGTGGCTCTGCATGACTCAGTGATGGTTTGAATGTTAAAATATTCTGCATTGTGGCCGCAGGAAGCTCGTTCGAATCCGAGCCACTGCATTTTACTCCTTGTGACTCATGCTGAAAAAACACAGAAAGGAATTAGTTGATTTTACATGAAAGCATTCTCAGGGATTATGATTTTTCCCATCAAACCCCTCTCTCTCTCACATCTCTGCGAGTTATATATCAGGATTGAGACTCACCCATTCTCGGAGAATTCCCTCCCTCCCGCAATCACTTAACTCCTTTAAGTTCCCCCTCCCATTTCCCTTACAATCACTTTCACATTCACCTCCTTCAGTCTGTGCTGCTGCGCTCACTGTTGCTGTGTGACCATGCCCAAGTTTTACCATCGGGACCTTCAAACCAATTGATCCATTTTGATACCGCGGTTGTGAGATCAATCCTCATGTCGCAGCTTTTACTGACGTGGATCAGCGATTATTGAAACATCAGGCTCAGGAAAAGGGCACAGGACAGCATTGAGGAAAAGAAACTTTATTCACAAAAACATCAGTTTCTGTGGATTTTCGCATCATTTATTTTACTTGTTCATTCAGCTCTCGCGAGACTGTTGTGTGTAGTTATGCAATTCACATTATAGCAGGAATGTGACAGCGCTGGAAAAGATGCAGGGGAGATTCGCCAGGATATTGTCTGGGCTGAAGAAGAGAGATTGGACAAGCTGGAGTTGTTTTTCTTAGAGCAGAGGAGATTGGGGGGGGCGGCATGATTAAGATGTACAAAGCACTGAGAGATATGAAAAGCATAGACTGAAATAAATGTTTTACTTTGATGGAGCTTTCGATCACGGGGGGCACCGATTTAAGGTCAGAGGCGGAAAGATTATAGTGAATGCATGGAAAAACGTTTTCAAACAATGGGTGGTTGAAATCTGGAACACAGTGTATGCAAGACACGAAGAGGCAAAAATCCACATAACTTTCCAAAGTATTCAGATGTGAATTTGTGATGCCAAGACATACAAGTCTATGGGTCAAGTGACATTAAAAAGGAGTTAGGATAGTTACGCGATTCTTATTGAGCAATACAGATACTCCGTTCTAAGTACAGGTTATTAATAGCTGTCCTTCCATTCTCGAAGGGATATGTCACAGGAAGAACTGTGCTGTCTGAATCAGCGTGGGGGAGTACTACTGCTCCCGGGGAGACAGACTGACAGTGACAGTGTAAGCACGTGACTTATGTCAGCTGTACCTAGTGTCGGTGTTGGCATGAAAATCATTAAGTAATTTTGCTCCATAATTAGGAATTTGCTTATAGCAGGAAGCTCAGGAAGATATGCATTCTACTGCCCTTTCCCCACTAGCCCATACAACTGAATACTGGCACAATGCAGGACAATTTCTCTTTGTACATCCTCGTCCAATCCTCCTTGACCCCCAACACTTTCCCATATGGCACGATTCCACGAAATCTCAGAAGGTGTAATGCTGCACGGTTATGATGTCCCTCCTCATTGTGTAAGGTTCCAGTGATTTATCTGCCCATCACTCAATTTAGCAAACTGCATTTTCTGCTCACAATGTGTTCTCGTCTGGATTGGGGAGAGAAAAACAGGGTGGGTGACAAACGTGTGTACACCTACGTTCTGTCTGCAAGCAAAGACCCTGAGCTTCCGGGTTCCTGTCACTGCGACAGCCCACTGTGTTCCCATGCCTCCATTTCAGTTTGGTCTGCTGCAGAGCTCCCGCATAGCACAGCGCGAGTTGGAAGAGCGGCACGTCATTTCCTGCTGACAGACCGTACAATCTTCAATGCCCAACATCGAGTTCCATCATTTTAGACCCTGTCCACCTTCTTTCACGTTCCTACTCCACCTACACACACCATTCGTTCCAAAGGCGGATCGTTTGGCTCGAAAATCTCACCTAGTTGCAATAAACATGCTGATTTTGTTCAGGTATTTCTGCTTTTCTTCGGATAATTTTGTTCTGTTCTGATTGCCAGCCGGAAGGAAACGTGTGTTTACACGGGAGCGTGGTCAGAGTAGATTTACCAAGGTGGTGCCTGAGCTAGACCATTCTCTCTGCGAAGATAAGCGAAAGTGAGGGCTGCAGGTGCTGGAGCTCAGAGTCGTGAGTATAGTGCTGGAAAAGCACAGTACGTCAGACAGCATCTGAGGAGAAGAGAATCGATGCTTCGGGCACAAGTCACCGCCATTCCATTACCAGCCGATGCCTGGAGGAAGAACGTCTCATATTCCAACTTTGGACCCTGAAAACACTCGGGATAAATGTGTATTTCAACAGCTTCCTCATTTCGCCTCCCCCCACATTATCCCAGTCCCAACTAGGCTCTGCTCTCCGGGCCCGTCCATCAATCCTCCTTCTGAACTATCACATTCTCCCTCACCTTCATCCACTTTCCCATCACCTGACCACGAACCCCATTCCTCTCCCTCAACCCCGACTCAAAATCCTCATTCCTGATGAATGGCTTATGACCGAAGCATCGATTCTCCTGCTCTTCGGAGGCTGCCTGACCGGCTGTGCTTTTAACGCACTACACTCACGCACTGCAAAGATGGATGAGCTCGTCTTGGCCTCGTTATCTGAGAGCGGAGAAAGCTGAGAGAGAAATTGATTAATGTGCACAGAAAGGGATTAGGTATGTGTGACAGTAATAAACTTCTTATGGAAAGGGTTAATAACCAGGGATATCGATTAAAAAGCTAGAGAGAGAATGTTCAGAGAAGATTTAGGAAGAATGTTTACATCCTGAGAGTGTTGTTTGTTTGGAAATCACTGTTTGAACGTGTGGTAAAGCTTAGAGTAATCAAAACACTTCAAGAGTATTTAGCTGAACACTTGAGCTAGAGCATGCACGGATAAGGCCCGGGTACTGGAAAGTAGGGCGAGGATAAACCGAAGTTAGATGAAAGACTCGAACACTGTAACTTTGGGTGCAGTAAAATGGAGGTTAGCGCAGCTCTGCAGCCCAATGAAAAACGTGTTGGACCTCTACTGCATTGTTAAGATTGCGATTCAAAGTTTGTGGGTTTGAGTCCCACCAGAATCGGAGTGTAGTTCAGATTTCAGCTGAATCAATGATTGTTCTGCTGACTCATCATCGGTTCCCATCGCCTGGAGTTCTCATCCCTTCTACTGACCAGAGAGGACTCCTCACCTTCTTGGTGGTGAATTTTGATGGAATCGTATCATTTAAAACATGATCAGCCAAGAATCCCATTGCATAATCTCACTGCCTCGAAACACATTTTGCTCCCACAGTTGCACATTGTTTTTCAGTTTATTCAATGTCTTTTTCCCTTTGGGCGATAGGTTGATGTGGATGGGCTGGGAAAAGACATTGACGTGCTGCAAATGTGTTGCTGGAACAGCACAGCAGGTCAGACAGCATCCAGGGAACAGGAGAATTGACGTTTCGGGCATAAGCTTTTCTTCACGATTGAGGAAAGTGTGTCCAGCAGGCTAAGATAAAAGATAGGGAGGAGGGACTTGGGGAGTGGCGTTGGAAATGCGATCGGTGGAAAGAGGTCAAGGTGAGGGTGATAGGTCAGAGTGGGGTGTGGGTGGAGAGGTCAGGAAGAAGATTGCAGGTTAGGAAGGCGGTGCTGAGTTTGAGGGATTTGACTGAGACAAGGTGGGGGAGGGGTAATGAGGAAACTGGTGGAATCCGAGTTCATCCCTTGTGGTTGGAGGGTTCCTAGGCGGAAAATGAGGCGCTCTTCCTCCCACCGTCGTGTTGTTGTTGTCTGGCGATGGAGGAGTCCAAAGACCTGCAGATCCTTGGTGGAGTGGGAGGGGGAGTTGAAGTGTAGAGCCACAGGGTGGTTGGGATGGTTGGACACACTTTCCTCATTCCTGAAGAAGGGCTTATGCCCGAAACGTCGATTCTCCTGTTCCCTGGATGCTGTCTGACCTGCTGTGCTGTCCCAGCAACACATTTTCAGCTCTGATCTTCAGCATCTACAGACCCCACTTTCTCCTAAAAGACATTGACGTGTTCGGTCAGCCATAATAATATCAATAACATGATGAGGACACTGTGAATCTACACCAAGGAATACCATGGAATACCAGTTCCTCCACTTTATCCCAGTGCTCTCACAGCTGGAATACACAGCTCCTGATGCACCTTTAGATCAGACAGTGGAGGATTCTCCCAGGCGCTCTGTCAGACTGCATGCTCCTTCACACAGGTTTCCCACTGGACACATGGAGCAAGCAAGCGTGTGGATATTCGGGATTCAGGGACAAATTTTCCATTTTCCTGGCTAGAGTTCTGGCCACGGTAATAAACATGAATTTCAGGCATTATCTATCTCACTTTGGATTCTTATCACTTTACAATTTAAACCGAAAATCAATTTACTCTTGCATGGTATTATATCTTCAGTATTCATGAAAACTGAGCAACATGTCCTTGGATGTAGCCAGGGTGAAGATTGATAATGAGTGCAGTATGTTTCATGTTGTCTGTAAGAACTTGCAGAAGGAGGTAAGTGAAGTGTCGTTGAATTCTGTGCCAAATTGAAGCCCTGTGAATTGAATGAGAAGTCCTGTGACAGCGATAATATAAAATTGTCTGTAAACAATGCAGTGACCCACAGAAACCCTGTTTTCAATCAAGTCTACTTTGTACATCAGTTTTCTGTGTCCCATTTCCTGAACCTGTTGCTCGATAAGTCACAGGTCCATATCAGTTCCTCCTCCTCTGCCTTAGCTTTAATTTCAGAACCACAGCAAAAGTAGAACAGGCGGGTCGAAGATCCCAGAGGTACGAGTAGGGCACTTTATGGGTATGCTGCCGGCGGCTCCAGTGGAGCAACTGAACAGCGCATGGCACTGAACAGTGTGTTAAAATGCCGCAGTTGTAATTTCAATCCTTATCTAAAGCTGGTTTTAATGACGTTGATCAGGAATTATTGGAGCATCAGACTGAAGCGTAGTTGAAGAATAATGTCGAATAAAGCAGCATCTATTCTAAAACTCCAGTTTCTGATTTGTGGGATTGCTCTGTCTTTGGAAAAGGTAGTAGTTATTAACCGTAAAACTGCACATATTCCCCAGGTAATTAACCATCTGTGGATCGAGAAACAGAGGTGATATTTTAGCTTGATGACCTTTTTCAAATCTCTGACACTGCACTGGATTACATTCTTGGAAAGGTTGTTAAACTCGGTTCAGATAATCCTGTTTGCTGCAAATTCACACAGCTCATTAAATGGTTCGAAAGGAATTAGATTTCTCTCTTTCGGTAGACTGAATATTGTCAGTGAATCTGGTAAAGTCATGACAAATATTTTTGCTGCTATGCAGAACAGAGAGTTCCAGCAGGAATAAGGATGAGTCCTGTCGCTGGATTTTTCGGGAGATCAGTGAGTATTAAATGGACTCAGTCCCGTTCCTTGGCATTGTGACCAAATGTTCAAGGCAACAGATGGCAAAGACAATTGTGCTTGACATTGACAGGTCCATTCCTACTCACTAGAGTCACAATTGTATTACAGATCGCATGAGCGGTGGAGATGATGATCCTTATGTCAACCTGAGAGAGTGCGGCAATTAATTCCACGTTGTTAGTCTCACTCTATACCATAAACCAGTTAGCCAGCGGACTGAGCTAACCGGCTTCCATTTAATGCAAAGCTAAACAACAGCTCAATACATTAACAATTTTTAGTAGTTCACGTCGAATTAGCTGCTACACCTTTCAACACCACCAGCTCTTCTTACACTTAACATGTTCAGTTGCAGATATTATGCAATTTCTTTCTGATGAACGCTAAATAATTTGTGCGTGTCACTTTTGCCTCCCCATCCAGGCAGCCCAGAATCTCTGCCCCTCTTAAATTCCCTCATTGTGTGTCTGCAACTGGCCTTTGAAATAAGCTGGAATCATCTTCTAATTTTATTTTCTGTCTGAAAAGTAATCTCCGATTTCAAAATCTCAGAATACAAAGTACCTGCTGCAAATTTCGTTGTCGTTCCTCGCTGGTTTTGAAGCTCTAACCTCTAGTTATACACTCACCTGAACGAGGTAATTTCCCTCTTATTTACCCTTACCAACCTCACATCCGCTGGAAAACCTCCATTATGACACAACTCCATCATTCCTGATTTATGTCGCGTGAATCTTCATCTATTCCACCATCCCATTAAATCACTTCTTTTCTTTCTCGTGGCTATACATCCCAGTAAATCTCATTTCCATCGTCTCTAACGATTTTGTATCAAGGGAACTCTGATCATGCCCTTCCTAACCAAATTGAACCCCCCAACCCCCGTGTATTTCATCAGTAAATTTCGCCCCGAGAAATGATGCTGGATATAATTCAACTCATGACAACTTACCATAATGCTATGCAATCTCATTACTGGTACAGGAAAGATGAAGGCTATTTCACTTAAAGCTGAAATCTGTTGGCTGCAACAGCTTTGGGTTAAATCGCAGTCACATAGGTGACTGTTTTTTCTCATTTTTATTTATTCTCAACGTGTGCTGAAGTAACACAGTGCGACATAAATTAATTTTGTTAGACAGAAGTAAGGTGGCGTGTTAAATCTGAGGCTCTGAGAATAGGTCAGTTTTGATTAACATTAACCAGAGATTGTTCAAATCTCAGGCACATGAGATTGATAGAGAGCGATGTTGAGAGAAATAAACTATCTTGGCAAATGCCAGTGTTATGAAGTTGTGGGTGTAACGTACTTTTAATGGTGCTGAAATACCTGGCTAGCACAAGGAGTCCAGAACAGGGCAACAAAATGACATTTGATGAAAACAACTAAGAACTGTGTTACATGGATACAAAAATCAAATTTGAATTCGGCCAATCAGTTTAAATTATGTCCCAATCAAGTTTAAATTTGGTATTTTTACAATGTTAAAACCAATGAAACGGTCCGACGTTTTGTGGGACAAATATCGGACATTTGGAACAGTTACCCAGAGTGACAAAGAACAGCAAAGAGAGCAGCTAAAAGACCAACAGATGGGGGATGTTAGTAAAATCTCCAAGAGGTGCCTATATGGAGATATAGATTGCACAGAAAAAAAGCATCAACACTGACCTGGAGAAAACATCTACAGAGGAAGATACAAAGAGAACATTCGACAACGATCTGGTTTTTAAATTTGAACATTTTTGTAAAAGTTATTGGGATTGGAGTGAGGGAAGGTATTGCAGAGCAGAAGGTTTAGAGAAAGGAGTTGTAGGTTGATTATTCTCTGTCAATAAAAAGCAATAAACTTGTTATTTTTAACTTTAAGCAGTGATTTTTGGGTTGGTTCTTTGCCTCTGGAATTTTAACAGAATACAGCAAGGGGTGAATCATTTCTGTGTTGCTGGTTTACATTAGCAGAGGGGGTTTACCCCCTCACGTAACACCAGATTCTGTGGTTGCTTTGTTGTTTCGCTCATTTGCGCATTTTACCTCAGTAACGATTTTGAAATTGTCCCCTCTACACAAAACGTCCGTGCTTTTGTACCATTGTACAAAATGTGCAGTGTGTCTAAGCGACAGGGATCCCTACAATAACATTCGACGCTGATTCAGTCTATCTATCCTGATATTGACCCATGGAAACAACACTGCGCACTCTCCTCGAGTCTGGAAAACAATCCCTTCACAGTTAATGTTACATCCCGCTCTCAAGGGGCGTTTCATTCCATCGCTTTCAATCCCTCACAGAATCCGTTTCAACAGATTTTGTCACTGAGTAATTTCTTTGTTTGTGCTCAAATCCTGTGAGCAGAGGGTCACAGTTAGAGCATGATGAGCCCATAGCCCAGAGGTTAGGCCACACTCTGTGGACTGTAGTCTGCTTTTCATAATTTCACTAACAGCATGTATCTATGCTCTGCAAATGTTCACGCCTGTTTTAAGAAGCAAGATAAACAGTTCCTGGTTCCTGCTTTTGTTGTCACACAGACCAAGATTGTAAATGCTGGGAACATGCACTGGTCGTGACTGTTTGCTCTCCCACATCCGTTTTCTCCCCAGCAGGTGGTAAGATGATGGTCTGAATCGCTGTCTTCTGTTCCCTGTCACTCCGGGATGATGTGAGCTGTGAAACCTGTTCTCTGAGCTGGCGGTAACGTGATAAAACTTATACACATCATGGGCAACGTGCCTGAGCGACAGGACTCGCTGCAGTAACATCCCATGCTGAATCAGACAGCCGAGCCCTCGCTGTGACTTCGAGAAGGACACAGACACAGATGACTTGGAGAGATTCTCTCTTTCCATGCAGTTCTTCACATTTCTATCTGTCTCAGATGGAGTGATTTGCACAAGGTTCCCTAAAGAATATTAAATCCTGTGCATGCGCGATCTCTCTTTTATACAGCTTTCCATAATTTCCATAAGTCCCACTACCTCTAACCCCCTCCCGCGCTCCACAACCCCGTGTTTGATAGTGGGCTGAGAAGCGCGTTCATATTTCTCTACAATAACAATAGTTGCCAATTGAAGATGAGTTCGTCCAGCTGGCAATGATGGGAGCCCACTCGCAAAAGAAGTGGCTAGCACAGCCTCCGGGGAACCGGAAGTCAGAATGACAAGGAGCTGTTATTAAAACTCAGTGCGGCCTTCCCTCCGAAACAACAGAAAAACCCTGTTTTTTAAGCAAGGAAACTCACATGATTTATGGATCATGCTTCTGTTTCGGTTTTGGCTTGTTGGTCTTGGGTGTGATATCGCCTCGGGTGGGTGATGTACATGTGAGAAGTCACACTTGAGCACTGGAATTTTGCATTTGATTTTATTTTTGACTCAGAATGTATAATTTTGATGAGCTCGAGTTCAGAACAAGGTACCGAAGCTTTGAGATCGTTACAAGACTGAGAAATGGATTCCCTAACGTCAAATGATGCTGATCCTGTTAATGTGGATTTTGCCGAGTGCACGTCCTGTGCGGAGTAACCTGAAAGCCTTAATCTGTCCAAAATTTTGTTTTACTTATGCTGTGATCTGCATGTCCTTGATTAGTATGATCTGCCTTTACCAATCGCAGACAAAAGTTTTCACTGTACTGAGGTTCATGTGACAATAAATCTATCAAATAATGTCAATCAATCGACCGCCATAGACATTTCCTTATTGTTTGGGGGCTGCATAGCCTCACTTTGCACTGTGACATATTTTGTGATTCTGAGTGAAATCACAGTTAAACCAACAGAATGTGGCAAGTTAGGCACAGGTTATATTGACACAGCCGGGACACATCTGCGCCACAGTGTGTCAAACAATAATAGTGAAGATCTTTTGAAATCATCCTTTGAGCTACAAGCCACACGCCAGACGAAAAGCTGAAGACTGTGTGAAACTGCTATAGTCAGCACTAACAGAGCGGCCCAGCGAGAGCGTATTGGACTCATGACCATGAAATTAATGGATTGAAAACATCCTCTACTCGTTGACAATTCCATGTTTCAGTTTGTGTACTGCCCCCTCCAGTGTTTCTCTATAATAGATCTCCATTTTACGCATTGCGTGTTGTTTCACTTTCCGCTTCCTTTCATTCAAAGTATCTGAAATGAATATTTCATACTGATACACCCGGGAAATTTACACAAATGAGGAAACACACTTGCGAAGTTCTGGAAGCTCTTTTCCTATTCTCTGTCGGTGTGCTCTGATCCGATTCGCAAAATCTCTTGCCAGAGCTGGGAATAAACTGATGAAGGTGAGATACATCAGTTGTAGAGGGCTCTATGCGCATGACGCCCTGCAGTTATTGCCCACGCCGTTTCACACAGCAGTGTTCTTCCTGTGAAATGAAAAGCTGTGAATTACAATTCGAACAATTTGTTGGAGACAGAATTGCGATGCAGGCACAGCCCCGCATTATTAGGACATACAACACCAACTATGAATAACCACAGGGATATACAAGCGTCAGAGAGTCGCTATGGACTCGATGGGCTAAACAGCTTCTATCGGCGCGTGAGTGACGCCACGTATTGAAGCTGTCCCTCTTCCTGTCTCTGGGACAGAGTGGCTGATGGTGAAACAAAGTCTCATTGTTAACGCTATCTTCTGCGTTAAACTGTCTGCAGCCCCGCAGCTCAAGGACGCGCGGATGGCTCTCAGTGAGTGAGACTTTCACTCGGATTGTCTTTATCTCGGAAAGTTGGGGCTCAGATGTTCACTGCTGCCCGATTGCTGCAAAGAAGCCGATGTTACTGTTACAAAAGCCTTTCTGCAGGATTGCTGTGTGAAGATGGATTTTGAACAGCAAACAGGCTGCACAAAAATGCCCTCACATGACTTTACCTGAGAGTAGACAGTCCGGAGTACATTTGTGTCTTACCCACCAGCTCAACATCTTTATCGTTGGCTCAGATAAATGATATTTGCAGGAAGCTCCCAATCAAACTTGCTGATTCCCAGCACTTGATGGAACTGGCCATGCCGATGAGAGCGAGCTTTAGAGTGTAACCACACTTGCCTCTCCTCACACTGCTTGCCGGTGGAGGGAAATAGCTGAATACTCTGCCGATGGAGACAACTTAGTCCAAGCAGAAGGGATAAACAGTACTGTTCTGTGAACAAGGAGACAAAATGACAAGGCAATATTCTTAAAACACTTTGATGCTTAGAAATCTGAGAACAAATTGGTATGTAGTTGGACCTGACCGAATCTCAGCTGGTTTGGAGTTGGCAATGTAAGAGTGTTTAGGGCATGATCTTCGCTCAGCAGCTTGTGTTAATACTGGTATGGGAGAATGTCTTACTTCAAGTCGCCATCGAGATTTGGTTGTTTGATTTCACTTTTGCTCGGTCGTCCTATCAACTGTTTGCTAAAAAGATGCAAATTATTAAGTTGCACCCTTTGAAATACCTTTGAGTTTTGGGGTCAGAAGTGTCATTGTAGTGGGCATGGCACAGTACCACATGTGGTGAAAGTCAAACAAGTGTTAGAGGATGTTCACCCACAGAATCCCACTCTGAGTAAATCCACCATCTGGATATTCGCACAGTTCTAGGTGTGAAACGTTAGGAAGTGGGGACGTGAAATGATTGACAACAGCGCTGAACAGGTTGATGAGAATGTTGTGGTATATGAGGAATGTCAACAATAAAGGTCATTTGGAAAGTTGGGGCAGGACTCCTTGGAGAGCAGAAGACCAAAAGCCGGCCTTGTTAAACCTTTCCAAGACGTGAGTGGATTAGACAGAGGGAATAAGGAAGGGGGAATGCTCCCTACGCCTGAAAGATTCGAGAACGATTCGGCAGAGTTTTAAAGTCATTAGTAAAAGAAGAAAAATTTGCCTGAGGAGAAATGTTTTCACATCGGGAATGGTTAGGGTCTGACATTGACAAAGACGCAGTTTCAACCGAGTTGTTGAAAAACTAATTCAATGTTCATGTTGAAAGCAAAAATGTGCAGAGTAACAGGGAGAAGGCAAGAGAATGATACGAAAAGAGAAGCACATTTATCTCTGTAGAGAGCCAGCACAGCTAAGGTGTTTTGTTACACATTTGTGATTCTGACTGGAATCACAGTTCCACCAACAGGATGTAGGGAGTTAAACAACGGTGATATTGGCAAAGCCGGGACACATGACACAACAGAATATTATCCAGCACGTCCATGTCACAGGGAGGATGGCGCTGCCTGAAAATCCTGCAGGGTGCCCTGCGGAACAGACACAGCAAATTTCACTATTCGAACCGAATCAGCCCTATGAAGGGGACCCAAGGTGCAGGAGGCGCCTGCTTCAGAACTTGATTACTAAAGAAGCTAAGGCGCGAGTCCCCCCACTGCAATTTCTGTGGCTGCGGCGTGTTCAACTAAAAAAGCAGGACTGGGAGTTTGCTTTATGTAGACGGGGGTCAGTGTCCATCTTGTCATGATCGTGTTCGCCTCCCGCACGGTAAATCGCGGGCTCAAGCTGCTTTACATTCCTGGCAAGTTGAGGTTTTCCCAAATTGGGTACGATTCCTGGAGGGTTAACTGTGGTGTGGGAGAGTGCAGATTTTCTCAAAGTGTCTGTGCTGTCATGGTAGTGCTCGCCTCCCGCACGGAAAACCGCAAGCAGCTCCCCTGTTTCTTTATGTTCCAGGCAAGTTGAGTTTTTACTGGAACCGAATGGAGACAGTTATTTCATCGCTGTTGTGAAACAAAGTCCTGCGGTGACTCGACTCGTCCTAATTTAGTTTTCTGTCGAATGGAAAAATCGTTACAATGAATTTCGGTGTCATATGTTATTGACTTTCTCCCATTTCCTTCATTTCCGTCCTGAAAGGGACAGTCGAGACTCTGATCTAAACGAGACTGTGACTGGTGAAATTCACTTTTTATGGCCCATTCTTATTATGTTCTTTCTTTCTCTCTTTACAGCATTGTCTGGGAAGTGGTGGTGCACTAAGGGTGCAGTATGTTTGAAAGAGCAGTTTGGAATTTCCCTGTTGTTAGTTGTGAGATTACTTTATAACTCATGCCCTCGGGTTGTCTCACAGTTAGCATTCATGCTTCGCTGTGTCTGAAAATACATTAGGTATGCAAGGTTTGTTTGTGTTCCGTTTTAAATGTTTTCTGTTTTGCGATTCGCTCAATACATTACGAGTTAACAGAGGTAACTTCCAGCAGCAAAAATCCTCAACTGAGGATCTGGGAAAATTTCACGGAGTATAGTCAGTCGGAGCAAAAGTAAGGAAATCGTTCGTTTCTGCAGTGTTTCACAATATTACCTTTCCCGTGAGCAGTCGAACAGACTAAATGATTGTGCCACAGACTGCGAGGACATACTCCGCCTAAAAAGTGATCCTTTAAAGCCGGTGTAAGCAACACAACGTTATTGGGTCACACCGCGTGGAAACAGATCCTTCGGTGTATCTCGTCCATGCTCACCACATAGCCAAAATTAAACAAGTCCCGTTCCCCAGTTTTTGGCCCCAATCCCTCTAAACCCATCCTATCCAGAAACTCATCCGATTGCCTTTGCAATTTTCTGAACCTCCTCCACTTCCTCTGGTAGCTCATTCCAAACACGCACAACCTTCTGTGTGGGAAATGTGCCTCAGGTCCTTTGTCAATTTCAGGCCACTCACGTTAAACCTATGCTCTCGAGTTTTCAACTCACCCCAACTTGGGTAAAACACGAAAATACTCAGTGTACAAACCTTTCATAAGATCATGTCGCAGCCATTACGCTGCAGGGAAAGTCGTCCCAGCCTATTCCACCTCGCCCTACGATCCAAACATTGACGACATTTTGTCTATATTTTGTCATCAATTTAACGTGGGTTTTTTTTGCGTTTTCAAGATGTCAATTATGCTGGACAACAACGAGCTATTGGAAACAGAACGGTGAAAGGTCGAATGGCTTCTACTTTCAGTGCTGGATGCCACTGAGCCAGTGGATATGGGGATGCTGCTTGTTTCTACAGTGTAGTGGTCATCACGTTCGCCTTACACGTGAAAAGTCCCCAGCTCGAAACTGCAGGCTTTCACTTGGACAAGAACGGAGCTTTCTTGCTTGCTTTCCCATCTTCAAACCTGCCTTTGAATTTGTTTGAACAAATCAGCTCTCGGAGTGAAATGTAATTCAACTCCATTTAATTACTGTGCAAAGCATAGTAAAGTATTTCTCCAACCTGGTTCTGATCATATGCCATTCTGTTTGAGAGTGTAGTTGCCGCTTTCTGATTCTTCCACGAAAACCAGTACCATATTTGCATTCCTTGCGCAGGCGGCCCGGTTCAAAGACTGGGAAGAAGCTGATGCGCTGGTGTCACAGCGCACCACGGATTCCTGAACAAGTCTGTCTGTCAAATTTACCCCCAAAGTCGTCTCTGAAAGGCCTCGTTTGGAAGCTGCCTGTCGGTATTCATTGTGCGAGAGTTGGCACCAGAGGTCCTGAATCAAGTTTTGGAGCAGTTCGCACGTTAGTCGTTCATTCAATCAGCAACAGCAATGAAGGAAATTACAGTCTCAGAGGAACCTCACGACCTGTGCTTTCATAGCGTCGCTAGTATTAAGGTGCGCTCCGAGATCTAAACCACGGTGGAACTGAAACGGAGGAATCGACAGAGAGGCTGCAGAATGACATCGCATCCATTTGGTTTTCTTTAAATCACTGACGAGCAGGAAAATGTAAACGGGGAGGGCGAGTGGGGAAGTGAGGCTGTTGCAGCTCTGGTGAAACTCCTTCTTTGTGATTCACTCAGCAACCAGAGACGTGTGAAGGTGACTCAGGCGTGAGAGCTCTTCACATCGAGAACAAAAAGCACTCAAGGGCAGTTAGCACCTCTTCTGGAGTGGGGGTGGGGTGAGGTAATTACCTTTTGACTTCTGTTACTATGTTCAGAAACTGGCTTTTAGATTGAGGTGAACAGAAACTGCATTTCTAAAAAGCACCATGGAATTTAGCAAAATTTATTGAGTCGCTTCTCGTCGATTCCCACACAGGTTTCCAATTCAGTTGGTATCCATGTGGCTCATGTCCAGACGTGAACATCTCTGCAGCAAATTGCACGGTTAAGGTAAAAGGCACTGGAAGTGGCACCTCGAACTGGCTCCGAGTTCAGAGCATCCTCACAATGTGATCTGTTGTTCTCGAATTGTAATGCTACCTCAGGTTTTAGGGTGGAGAACATTCTTTGGGACTCTTATTCTGCAAAACAGACACAGTGACTGAAACTATGCTGCACATCATGATGTGGAACACGGCCTGCTCAGCTTTGTGCGTTTTCCCTGTCGTCCGGCGTGTTTCATATTCGGTGTAAACGTGAAAATTATCCTCTTTCGAGCAATGGGTGAAATCATTTTGCAAAGCCAGAATCGAAATTCCAGTAATGTCAAGCAGCTCATAGTTATTTGACCAAATCATAACCGATCATATGTTCTCACGCACTCACAGATACATTTGTAGCTGAAAAGAGTCTCAGAAGATAGACTCAGTTTGATTTATGGGCCATTATTATCTGCTGCGAAATTGATATTGTAGACGGGCACATCCCAGCAGCTGTGCGAGTCGGAGAGGGATCATGGAAGCCTTTTCACGTGACTTTGCATCTGTTGTTATGCAGGAGCACAATTGGAAGTGCAAGAAAAAGAGCAACGCGGCTGGCTGGTTGTGTGGCCAAACGGACTAAGGCGCTGGATGAATGCTCCAACCTCCTTGACCGAAGCGTGTGTTCAAATCCACTGCCATCTCGGTTGATCAACTCCAACACTGCCGCATTTTCAAATGCTGTTTCGGTCCCTGCAGCATTTCTGCTTAAAACAGAAGAAAACGGCTCTACTGTTGCTTGATGTTCCAGGCAAGTTGAGTTTTCACTGGAACCGAATGGAGACTGTTATTTCATCGCTGTTGTGAAACAAAGTCCTACGGTGACTCGACTCGTCGTTATTTGGTTTTCTGGCCAATGAGAAAATCGTTCCAATGAATTGCGATGTCATATGTTATTGAATTTCTCCCATTTCCTTCATCTCCTTCCTGGAGACATCGGAAGGGAAAGGTAATCTAATCGAGACTGTGATTGGTGAAATTCACTTTTTACGGCCAATTCTTATTATGTTCTTTCTTTCTCTCTTTTCAGCATTGTCTGGAAAGTGGTGGTGCACTAAGGCTGCAGTATGTTTGAAAGAGTAGTTTGGAAATGCCCTGTTGTTAGTTGTGAGATTACTTTATGACTCATGCCCTCGGACTGTCTCACATTTGGTATTCATGCTCGCTGTGTCAGTAAATGCATTTTTTTTGCCAGTTTTGTTTGTCTTCCGTGTTAAATGCTTTCTGTTTTGCAGAAAGGTAACTTCCAGCTGCAAAAATCCTCAACTGAGAATCTGGGAAAATTTCACGTAGTATGGTCAGTCGGAGCAAAGGGAAGGATGTCGTTCGTTTCTGCAGTGTTTCACAATACTACCTTTCCCGTGAGCAGTCGAACAGACTAAATGATAGTGCCACAGACTGCGACGGCAAGCTCCGCTACAAAAAAAATCCTTTAAAGCCGGTGAAAGCAACACAACATTATTGGGGTACACCGCGTGGAAACAGATACTTCGGTGTATCTCGTTCATGCTCACCACATAGTCAAAATTAAACAAGTGGTGCTTTGTGCAAGATCGTAGGGCTGTCAGTGCCACGGTTGTTCCCTGCTTCCCAGTAGTCCCGGACACAAATGCTATCCTGGTCAGTATCCTCGCCTCCCCCACCTGATATTCTTGTAATCGACCTTTGCTCAGCCTCATTCGCCATTAAGTTGGTCCCTGAAACTTTATGTTTTTACATATGGCGGCTGCCAAAATACATGGACCGGCTTTCCCCAATGATATTCGGTGAGCCCCAAATTTATGCTGCTGCAGTATGCCTCACCATGTCCACCCTTCACGTACCATGCCACAGCACGTGCCTCCCAGTATGCGGATGGCTTGCTGTTGGCTGCCACCTCCGCTACTCCATGCAAGCAGTTTACGGCAACCTTTCTCTGCAGTCTGGCACAGGATGGGCAAAGGGTTTCTATCAAGAACAGGGTGTCCTCAGAGCGCTGTCCAAGGAGCAATTGGGTGTCATCATCCAGCTTCCCCTAACTGCCACGAAAAGGCTGCTGCAAATGTTTCTGGGGCTGGTAAACTCCTGCAGCCCGTTGATTCCTGTACATTGTGCTATTGATGCACGTCTGTGGGAGGCAGCTTCCCCTAAACAGCCAGCCAGAGTGAAGTGAACATCCGAAATGCAACGGGCATTCACTGAACTGAAGCAACAAATAATTTCCACTCCTGCTCTGACAGTCCCCGATTACTCACAGTGCTTCTATCTTTATGTAACCAAGCTAGACGGATTCGCGCCTTGCATTTTAACACAGCTTCATGGGGATCTCCATCGCCCTGTTGCATTTTATAATGTTTAGTTATCGCCTGTTATGAGCGGAATGCTGGCATGTTTGTGTGTCGTGGCAGCAGCCACACTAACAGTGGATAAGGCCACCCTCAGTGTGCTAGATCACTCGTGTGCAGCAATCCAACATTTTACTGCAACTCTGAGAACTGGTCATGAAGTCACTTTGTGATCTCGGCAAATCTTTCCCTGCACCGCGCCCTAGCTTTGAACCCCGCCACCCTAATTCCGCTCACCTAACATGATTCTGCAGACAACCACAACTGCTTGGACCTGGTTCAGCATTCCTGACAAAGGGCTTCTGCCAGAAACATTGATTTTCCTGCTTCTCGCATGCTGTCTGATCTGCTGTGCATTTCCAGCACCATTCTCATCTAGACTCTCATCTCCATCATCTGCAGTCTTAACTTTCTCAGTCCTGACCGGTCTGAGAAAACCCTGACCAGATTCTTTTCCACAGCGGCTCTTCCTTCCGGCCATCAGACCTATACACATTAGCAGGCCAAGCCATCTGCACCCCCTTCACCACTCTCGAATCAGCTGCTTTACCAGATGGGGTGTCCACACAGGCGGCAGAGCTCTTTGCTCTCATTAGAGCCTGCAACCTGGTACAGGGTTGCACAGGCAATATCTACACAGACTCCAGATGTGCCTTTGTCGTCGTCCAGGAGTTTGGCGTAATATGGAAACAGAGGAAGTTCATCAGCTCAGCAGTGAAACCACTCCAACGTGCAGCACTCATTGCCAACGAGAAGCAGTCCTGCTACCTGCCGCTGTCGCAATTATAAAATGTGACGCCCACAACTCTGCCACCGATCCCGTTACCCAGGCAAATACCTCAGCTGATGCAGCCACCCGGGAATCTACACTTTCATTGGCTACTTATGCCTTACAGACACCACATGGTGGCGAAACCTCAAGTGTCTCCTGACCCTCTCGATGCAGTCCGAGCAGCATAGCAAGCCGCCGCACCAGATGAGAGAGCCGCATGGGCCCGCATTGGTGCCTACAATCACCGTCCTTGCAGGTTCTTACCCACCCCTGCATCATCTCCCTGAAAGCTCATCTGAACTTATTGGCACTGGCAGCACACGGAATCGGACACAGAAGCAAGATGCTGTCAGCCATTCCTGCTATGCAGCGGGATTCACTACAGCTGCCCAAGCCCTGCTGTCACAGTGCCTCATCTGTCCACCAAAAAATGCAGGGAAGTCGATGGCCAAACATGACTAAATAAAAGTTCCTGAGTGTCATTTCACCCACCTTCTAATTGACCTTGCCCACATGCCTCAGAGGGAGAAATACAAGTATATCCTAGTTAATGTCGACATGTTTTCAAAATGGGTCAAGTCATTACCCATCAAAAAAAAAATGCCCCCAGAGCAGTGATAAAGTGTATCCTACACGACGTTATTACAAGAGGTCAGGGCACATAGGGCACATGTCAGGGCACATAGAACCACACGGGGAATGGGGCCCATTTCAACGCGAAGGTCATTACTGCTAATTGGCACGCCCTCGGGATACCCTGAAGATACCACATTATGTACCATCCTCCAGTCATCAGGAATGGAGGAGTCAATAAATGGCAGCCTCAAAACCACCCTCCCTAAAATCATCAGGACACAGGACTGGCTTGGCCAGATGGTCGACCACTGGTGTTTTACACAGTAAGAGAATAGGGAAACCAAACGACGGATTTTCCACCATTTGAAGTACGAATGGAACGATCCATTCCCACAGCCGGACCCCCAAAACTAGCCAATAACAAAGCGCTGCTCTGAACACAGGAAACTCTCTTGGATTAGTTCAAGCCCTTAGCAGACGGATCACTTTAAACCATGATTTGCAAAAGCTGTAGTGTACTGAGCACTTGGGTGTTTCTTTTCTTCCTACTGATGGAAACTGAATAAAGATTTGTGCATCTTATGTTCTTCACTGTGTCTCAAACCTACACACACGCAAAAGGGTGCTGTGAAAAAATAAACACTACTGTAGTTCGGCAATAATGTAAACAAAAAAAACCAAAAATAATGCTGCGGTGTCCACACCACGGCTGGAACCACTTCACCCGTTTAAACTGGGCACTATGTAATGAGACAGTCCCTGCCGAAAGATTCTCTCTCCCCAAGATGGAAAGGACCACTCTTGGTCTGTCTCACGACCACGACAGCTGTCACGCTCTCAGGGAGACCAGAATGCGACCCAGTGAAAGAGGGTCCGCCTCCACAGAAGGACAACCAAGCAGAACAGGATACAGCTCCAGACACCACAGAGGGATCCAGCTGCTCAACGCAGCCATCGGCATCATCAGTCTTGGTCTGACTTGCACATCACCACTGATCGGTAACAGGACACACAGAACAGGGCACTTAATCCACCGTGAGCCGTGGGTGAACGTTTTCCTTGACATAACCAAATGGGTATGCCCAGAGGGTAAACCAGACCAGCTGCTGGGTTCCCTGAACATTCCTATGGAGGCATTCCCCACGGCGCAGTCCCTTTTACCACCGCAGAGATGGCAGAATTGTGGCTAAAACTGGACAGGTCCCTGGGGTCACAACGATCAGTCTGCTAATCAGACCGCCCATTCGTGTGGCTAATGGTGAGACTACTGGAAATCCGCAGGATACCATCTCGACAAATTCACGGGATGGTTCTACACAGCCCAGAACCTCTCACATGAACACCCAACCTTGACCATCACTGACACCACCGCATGGGGTTCACACAGAGGAACGATCTGCCTGACGAGAAGCCAGCCATCCGCATGGGTGGCTGGCTGGATCTGGTGCACTAAATCACTGCTCTTGACCTCTGCAGTACTCTGGTCTGTAGCAGAGTGCAGCGTCCTAGATATACTGGGCCACAATATGTCTGCCCACAATTCCATTTTCAATAATATTTGGACAGGATCCCAAACCCACCAGCTAAGAACATACGATGACGCTTATTTTGTCTCGGCCACAAGGCATAGCTTGGCTGGCGTTGTCATGGGCTGGCACGTGGTATGTGGTACCACTCCTTTACCACTCCCCTTCGTCTCCTTTCCAGAAGCTTATTCCCCACAGAAAATGCGCCCTCACTGCCCCAGAGGAGATACCCTCTCCCCCTTTTTGTTACAACTTACGAAACCCTGCACCTCGACATAGAGGCACATCATTTGGCCACCACTCTAGAGGAGATAACATGCCACGGTTGAAGAGCTTGCCCAGCTGAATGCAGAAGCTGTCGCCATTCGCACTGTGGCCCTACAAAACAGAATGGCCATGGACTACTGGCTGGACAAAAAAAGGGCACTTAGCGCCTTCATTCGCAAAGACTGCTGTACCTACATCCCTGAACCCAACGAATATATAACGGACCTATCACACCAATTTTCACAGGCTGCTTTTGCCCCACTGGGACCTGTGGACCTGTGCAACCTCCTGCCATGGCTCACGGGGCACTGAACTGCTAGAGGAACTGATATCCCCTATTGCGGTTGTGGGTATCATTATCCTGGCCATGGGCCTCCGTATGTGCTGCTGCCGGTTTTGTACAGCACTTTTACCCCTGCTCTCCTCACAAACCAGCTTGTACAAGTTCGCTGGAGTGAGATCCCTTACCCTGACACAAACTACACTCGGTCAGATTCAGACACTGAAACTACCTCTCTGACACCGATAGCCTTCCCTGTCTGGGCTACATTGCACCTTTCAACATGCTCTTCAGCAAAGGGCGAACTGTGATAGAAAATCTGGTACGCTTCCCACTCACAGCATAACCACATAAAAATAACACAGAAGCATGTTGGCGAAACACAGAAATCATGCCTGCCAACACACACAGAACACACCCACAATGCCTAAGTCGTGGCCAAACAGGCGAATATAGAATCCAGATATTCTAAGCTACTCCCAGACCAGATAATAACTTCTCAAACAGCGTTCCCAGTAAGCTCCTCGCCTCGGTCATCACTTCAGTCCTAATACCCTAAGCGCAGTCTCATTTCCCATATAAACTGATGGCGCATAAACAAAGAGGCAGACTGAGAGACCCCGGAAGACTTTTTCCCAGGAAGAACACAATGGCCAGAACTGAATGACAAAAGAAGGAACATGTACACATACTCGTGCAGAGAGGAAGTACCCGTTAAGAATCCTCGAAAAGACATTTTAATCATTCAAGGAAATGACTGGAATCTCCAGTGGCAATTACAAATGAATTGTTACTGCCAGACGCTTGTTTAAATTCCATTTAGTTTATTCTTGTTTTAATCGCTTTACAATTTTCGCCACTATGCTGTTACAGCTTTAAAATTATCCTCTTTGTTTTGTACCCCTATGAAATCTGCCTGCACTCTCTGCTTGGGAGAGAACATTCTTGCCATCTGTGCAGAGAATCAGTTCTGGGTCAGCCTGGTATATGTCTTTACCGCGAGGTCAATTTGTTTAATCAAACTGCTTGCCAGCTTTGTACCTGATCGCTGATCCATTTGGCTGAATTTCTCTGACACCTCGTGATCGTGAATTATTTATGTTTTTACCCTGTTATCAGTCTCCCGTGGGGGATCTCGCTGAAACCCACATACACGACATCATTTTCACTCCCCTCATTTGAACATCTGATCACTTCCTCAAATCATGTAATCAGATCTGTTATGCATCACCTCCTTTGACAAAACCATGCTGACTCCTTGCTCAAACCTTGCCTACACAAGTCACAATTAATTCTCTCCTTCAGAGGCTTCTCCAAACGTTTCTCGACCACTCCTGTGAGACTCACTTGGCTGTATTTCCCTGGTTTGTTTCTACCTGCCTTGTAAAAAAGTAGAACCCCATTAGTAGTCCTGCAGTCCTCGACCAACTCACCTGTGGCCAAAGAGGAATGTTAACGTTGGTCAGAACCCCTTAAATTGTTCCTTTGTCTCACAAAGTTACGTGAGGTACAACTCCACTCTGAGCTGGGGATTTGTCCATGTTTAAGACTCTCAAAACCTCCAGTGTAGTCTCAGTTCCGATATGAAACTGATCAAGAACCTCGAAGTGCATCTTCCTGCATTCTATATAGAAGTCTTCCACAAAGGGACTGCTCGCCAGCTAAATGTGTAAAGTGATTGATCCATATATCTTTACAACTGTACACTACTGCACTCTCACACTGGACGGGCCGCATTCACCTATTTTAACGGGAAGACACTGTTTTCAGCCTTTGCGCCTACTAAACCTTTAGCTTTGATACCCAAAGGCACAGTGTTACAGTGAGGAAGCGTTTCAGTGTTTTCTATCCGAAAAAAGACCGCCACTTGATGACACGTCCTGCGTGGACTCCAATCCGTTCACATCTGACATGAGGGATTTTTTTCTCTCTGCTGTTCATCACATCCAGGATAGAATTGCGGTAGAAATGATTGCTGTCTTCATTGACCTAAGAAGTTGATGCCGATGGCTCACCTTGTAATGGGAACTATCCACAAGAGAACTTTTCAAGAGGAACACAGTTCTGTCATCTGAGCAGGGGATCATTGCACAAGCAGAGTAACAGGCTTCTACCAGGTCATGCGCAGTCATTCTTCTTCGAATATTCACAGCATCCGACTCCAAATAGAGCAAAACCAGATGGTGCGAGAAAAACCCAGCAGGTCTAGCAGCATCTCAAAAAAGAAATCAGAGTTAACATTTCGAGTCCAGTGATCAACCTCAGAATGACGATAGCTTGGAAAATGTTGGTTTATCTGCAGAGGATATAATGGGGTTTGGGCGAGGGTAAGGAATAAACGAAAGGGATGGATAGAGTTCAAATAGAGAGAAGAACAGTTGGACAAAGGAGTGGAAGATGATCTGGCTGGCAGGGTGAATAGCTGTTAATGGAAACTGTTAGTGGCGAACCATATGTAGTGTATTATGGCAGGCTATGTGACAACAGGACCTTTGTGTGTTTGATAGAGAGGTAGGATTGGGAGAGTTCAGGCCCTAAAAAAATGAAAATGATATGGGGTTTGGAAGGCTGCAGACACCCCAAATACAAACTGAGGTGGTATCCTTCCAGCATGCCCTGAGTTTCGATGGAACTCTTCTTGAAGACAGAACTTGAGTAGTCTGCAATGTGTTCAACGAATCCAAACTTCGTTTCCCAAGATAGTGGAAACTACATTGCATTAGATTGGATTGCGTGAAGTGCAGTTCATGTGTTGCTTCACCTGAAAGGTATGTTTGGGCCATTGGAAACAGAGGAGAGAAGACGCCAATAGACAGGTGAGTAGAGACAAGAAGCAAACGGAACTATTATTAGAGAAATCATGAGGACAAGAAACCTAACAAAAGGCACTTCACCTGAATGCTGGTCGCATTTGTAACATGGTTGAAGACTTAATGGCACAAATCAACACGAATGAAAATGATTTAATAGCCGTTAGAGAGAAACGGCTAAGGACTGGACACAATTGGGAGTTAAATATCCAGGAGTAAGAGAGTATTTGGAAGTTTAGAGAGCAGTGTAAAGAAGTTGGTGTCTCTCTGTTATTCAAGGCCGACATCAGGGCAGTGTGGAGAGACAATATGTGTTCTATTGGGAATGAGTTTGAATTACTTTGCATGGAAAGTAGAAATTCTAAGAAGAAAAAGTCACTGATAAGTGCAGTCTGTAAGCCAGCAAATAATAACATCACACTGGTGAAGGTAATAAACAAACAAATAAGCAATGCCTGTAAAAATGGGTCAGCTATTATCATTAGGGATTTTAATTTACATGTAGCTTGGTCGAACCAGCTCAGTCACAGTACCTTTGAGGAGGAGGTCGATGAATGTACCCACGATGGTTTGCTTGAACAGTATGCAATGGAACCGACGAGGGAGAAAGCAATCCTTGATCTGGTCCAGTGTAATGGAACAGGAATAATTAATGATCTCATAGTTAGGGATCCTCTTGGAACGAGTGATCACAGTATGGCAGAACTTAGAATTCAGATGGGGAGTGTGAAGATAAAATCCTGTGAATGTACAGGGGGCACAACAATAGAACGAGAGCACACCTGTCTAATGTAGACTGGAAACAAAGGTCATTTGGTGGGACAGATATCGAGCAGCGGAAGACTTCCAAAAAAGATTTTTTTGTAGAAGTGCTCAGCAAAAGTATTTTCCAGTGAAAAGGAAAGGTTGCAAGAAAAGGGGTAATCTGCCTTGCGTGACTTTGGAAATAAGGGAGGCTACCAAAGTCAAAGAGAAAGCATACCATGTAGCCGAGAACAGCTTGAAACTGGATGATTGGGGAAACTTTAAAGATAAACATGACGAAGTACAGAATACAAAGACGGATAGTAAAAGTTTCTATAAAAATATAAAACGAAGGAAAAGTGGCTAAAGTAAAGGTTGGTCCTATCGAGGATGAGAAGGGACATTTAGTTACGCGATGTGATGAACTGGCCGAGGCATTGTATTTTGTCTCAGTATTCACGGTGGAGGATACTTATAACATGCCAGTAAGTTATAAAGAGACAAGTGTAGGTGAGGACCTGGAAACAAACATTATTATGGAAGAAGTAGTGTTAGGCAAGCTAATGGCGCTGAGGATCGACAAAACTCCCGGCCTTGAGGGAATGCACCTCAGGGTATTAAACGAGATTGCGGGAGAAACAGCAAGTACTCTAGTGGCAATTTTCAAATTCACTAGACTGCGTGGCGTCTGTGCAAGTTGGAAAACAGCTAGTGTGACACCACTGCTGAAAAAGGGAGATGGATAAAAGATTGGGAATTATTGATCAGTTAGCTTAATTTTTGCAGTGGGGAAGATGCTCGAGTCTATTATCAAGGAAGAAATAACAGGGCATCGAGGTAGAAATTGGAAAGACGCAACGTAGGATCATGAAGGTTCAAGCAGAGATGTTATGTTACAGCTCTACAAGGTGCTGGCGAGGCTATCCTTGGTGTACTGTGTGCACTTTTGGTTCCCTTCCTTGAGAATGAATGCACTGGCATTTGGGTGGGGAGGAGGGGTGCAGAGGAGGTTCGCTAAGTTGATTCCGGAGTTAAGGGAGTTGGCCTATAAAGAGAGACTGCGTAGATTAGGATTAGTTTCTTTGGAATTTCGAAAAATGAGGGGGCAATCTTACTGAAACATAAAACTTTGAACGGAATAGATGAGATAGAATTAGAAAGGATGCTTCCACATTCGGGTGAAACTCGAACAAGAGAGCATAGCCTCAGGATTAGAGAGAGCAAACTTAGTCTGAGTTCAGAAGGACCTTCTTCACGCAGACGGATGTTAATGTATGGAATACCTTGCCCAGCGAAGAAGTTGACGCTCGTTCAATAAAAGTTTTTAAAGCTATGAGCGATAGTTCTTTTGAATAATAAAGGTAATAAGGGATAGAGTGAGAGGGCGAGTAAGCGGATTTGAGTCTTTAGAAAGATCAGCAATGATATAATTGAAGGGCGGAGCAGGCTTGAAGGGCCTGACAGCCTAATCCTGCTCGGATTTTTACGTTCTGTGCATTTATGTTTCTGAAAAGCAGAGATGCAGGGGGAAGACTCCATGGGGCGACTTGGTTCAAGTGTTGGGAGTGAAGACAGATTGCAAAACGGTTTACTGTAGGGAATGGTCACTTTGGATGGCGGACAGGGACAGGAGAGGGATGTATGTCTGATGATGGCATCTCGCTAGTGATGGTGGAAATTTAAAAAAAAATCGATGATCACTTGAAGCACCACTGCGAATACATTTGCCAACTTTTATAGTAGCGTAATTGAGAGCATTCTGTCTGGATATATCACTACCTGGTATGGCACCTTTACCATTCAAGATTGGAGACGGTTACAGCGAGTGGTGAACTCGGCCCGGACAAATACAAAGGATAACCTATTATATGTTTGCATATTATTTATGCATCTATGCAACTTAACTCTGTGTTATGCTTGCATTGATCGCAAGACAAGCGTTTTCACTGTGCCTCAGTGCACGTGACAATGAATTCAATTCAATTCAATTGTGGAATGTCGACGACATGGATTTTTGGAGCAGCTTGTGATGCAGCCAAGTAGGGAACTGGCAATACTTGATTTAGCGTTGTGCAATGAGGCAGACGAGACAAGGGAGCTGAGGATGAAGGAACCCTTAGGAGGCGGTGATGATAATATGATTGAATTTACCCTGCAATTACCCTGAGAGGGAGAATATAAATCAGAGGTAACGGTATTAAAGTTGAATAAAGGCAAGTACAGAGGCATGAGGGAGGAGCTGGATGAAATTGGTGAGGAGCGGAGCCTAGCAAGAAAGCAGGAAAGTGGAAATGCAATGGCAGGAGTGTGTGACCATAATTCAGCAGACACAACAGAGACACATCCTGTGGAAAATGAGGCATAGTGTAGGGAGGATGAGGCAACCATGGCGGACTGAGGAAGTCATCGATAGCATAAAGGTAAAAGAGAAAATATATAATGTGGCGAAGGGCAGCGGGTAATCAGAAGATTGGGAAAATCACAAAGACCCACATAGGGCAACAACAAAACAAATGAGGAGGGAGAAGATTAAATATAAGATAACTACTAATATAAAGGAAGGCTGCAATTGTTTCTTTATTCATATAAACGCAAAAGAGAGGTAGAAGTTGACAATGGGCCATTGGAAAATGACAGTTGACAGAAAGTAGTGGGGAACAAGGAAATTGTTGAGGAACTGAAAAAATATTTTGTTCCAGTCTTCACAGTGGAAGACATGAGTTATACCCAAATATACAAGAGAATGGGGGAACAGATGTGAGTCTAGTGGCCATCACTGTGAAGGTGCAAAAAACACTGAATGGCCTGAAGGTCGATACATCGTCTGGATCAGATAGAGTACCCTCCAGAGTTCTAATTTAGACAACTGAAGATATAGTGGATACGTTAGTGGAGAGCTTTCAGGAATCGCTAGAATTAGAAAGGGTGCTATAGGACTGAAAAATCACAAACACCCCATTTTAAAAAGAAACAACACAAAAGCTGGCAAATTACAGACCAATCAGCCGAATCTTGGCTGTGGATAAGGTCCTGGAATCCATTCCGTTGGATGAAATTTCTGAATACTTGGAAGTGCATGTTAAAATAAGGCAAAGTCAGCAATGTTTCATCATGGAGAGGCCATACCTGACACATCTGCAAAAATTCCTCTTTGAGGAAGTAACGAGGAAGGTAGACCAAGGAGAGCCATTGGATGTTATGTGTCTGGCCTTCATGAAGGCCTTTGATATTTGCCGCACAGGAGGCTACTGAATAAGGTAAGGGCCCATGGTTTCAGAGGAAAGCTGCGCTCGCAGGACAGAAAGCAGTGATTGGGAGCAAAATGATCCTTCTCAGGATGACAGCTGGTGACAAGTGGCGTTCCTTCAGGCTGTGTTGGGACCACAACTTCTCATTTTCTCCATTAGCGATCTAAGTAAAGTACCTGAGGGCACTGTGTGTCAATTTGCAGACAATGCAATGGCAGAAGGACAGGTAGCATTGAGGCGGCGGGGACGCTGCAGAAGGATATGGACATGTAGGGAGCTTCGGAAAAAAAAAGGCAGATGGAGCATAATGTGGGAAAGTGTGAGATGTTGCACTTTGGTAAGAAGAATAAAGACACGGACTGTTGTCTAAATGGGGCGAAGGTGCACATGTCTGTAGTGCAAGGATACTTGAGTATTTTAGCCCAGGATTCTCTTAAGATGAACTTGCAGATTGAAGCTGTAGTTTGAAAGACGGCTGCAATGCTGACATTTATTTTTGGAATATCTGAATATAAAAGCAGGGATGCACTTCCGCGGCTCGATAACAGTCTGGTCAGACCACATCTGGATTACTGTGTGTACGTTTGGTCCTCAAATTTCAGGAAGGATGCACTGGTGCTGGGGTGTGTTCAGAGCTGATTCACCATTATGGTGACAGAAATGAAAAGCTTGTCACATGAGGAACGTTCGAGGACTCTGGGTCAATACTCGATGAAGTTTAGAAGAATAAGAGGAAATCTAATTGGTACTTACAGAATCGTGAATCGCACGGACAGAGTGGATGCTGAGAAGGTGTTTCCATTTTTAGTAGAGACTAGAACCCAAAGGCACAGCTTTGGAGAAAAGGGAAGACATTTGGGAGCAGTAATAAGAGACACTTATTCAGCCAAAGAGTGGTGAATGTATGGAATTCGTTGCCAGATAAGGCTGTCGAAGCCAGGGCTGTGATTATATGTAAGACTGAGGTATGTAGCAGCGTGGTTGTTAAGGAGATCAAGGTTTATGGGGCGAAAGCTGGAGAATTGGGTTTAGAAAGTTTCTGCCATGATTTAATGGCAGAGCAGACACACTGCGCTGAATGTTTTAAGTTCTGCTCTATTGTCTAATGGACTTATGCATCGAATGACCTCCATCTGCAAGTTCTCCTCCAAGGAACGTGCCAGCCTGACTTGGAGCCTTGGCAGCGAAGATCTGATTGATTGCTGATCCAGACATGATGCGCCAAATGGTCTATTTCCGCCCTCCATCTTCTATTTTATCATTATTCATAAAATAGATGAATGCAATGACCAGACTTCTGGCCAGTCCTCTGACTCATCTCTGAATAGGCAGTTGCTAAAGTTCCAGCATCATTTCCCTGCTCTTATATTCCCACCTGAGATCAAGAACGGAAAGTATCTCCACCCCTCGAGACCACTTGATCCATTGTCCAATCACCTTCAAAAATTGGAGAATGCCTACTTCCAATTTCTCTTTTATTACTATAAACCACTCAGTATTCACTCTTGTATCATTGTTTCTCCCCAAAGTCATTATCACCCACTTCACTGGATTGAATTCCTTTCAGCACTTTTTCTTGCCAATTGTTTCCAATCTCCCTGCAGTCTATGGCTTTCTTCCTCATAGTTAACTACATGACTAATTGTTACATGATTTGCACACTGCTAAATGATCACCACGATAAATAGTTAAAAATCGTTGACCAATTTGAGAAAACAATGGAACTCATAGCAGCCATATTTCATAAGCTCACAGAGGACACCAGAATTGGAGACTGTAAAGAAGGGGATCTAAGATTCCAGAAGGATCGTAATCCAATGCGTCTTTGGGCTGAAAAATGACACATGGAGTTCAATCTGGATAAATGGAAGGTATTGCATTTTGCTACATGAAATAAGAGTAGGGCTCATACAAATAGTGATAGGGCGTTGTGGAAAACGGAGACCAGGGATGCAGTTAAATATTTCTTTTTAGTTTGCTTCACATATAGACAGAATGGTTAAAAAAAAATTGTCATCCTGCCTTCGTTGCTCAGTCCTTTGAGCATGGGAGTTGGTACGTAATGTTGAAGCTGAATAGGATATTGGGTGAGGTCTCTTCTGGAGTACTGCGTCCAGTTCTTGTCGCCAACTAATAGCAAGGAAATTGTTAAGGTGGAATAGGTTGAGAAGAGGTATACCAGCGTACGGCTAGGGGGCAAGGTTTGTGTTAAAACGAAAGGCGGGATAGGCTGAGAATATTTTCACTCGAGCACTGGAGTTTGAAAGGCGACCTGATAGACATTTATAAATTTTTGAGAGTTCGGATAGAGTTAACTAACTGTCTTTTCTCCAAGGAGGGGGACGTCAAAACGAGAGGGCAAATGTTTTCGTTGAAAAGAGAGAGATTTAAAATAAGACATGAGAGGCTTGTTTTTAACAGAGGAGGGGTTATGTGTGCAATTCACTTCCTGAGGCAGTGATGAATGAAAGTACATTTACAATGTTTACAGGATATTTAGATAAATGAATAGGAAAGTTTCAGTGGGATTTAAAAATAGCTAATCATTCATACCTAGTCCATTATCTATTGCCCAGAGGGCAGTTCAGAATCAACCACGATATTATGGATCTGGAGTCATATGCCAGCCAGACCAGATAA
Organism: Chiloscyllium plagiosum; assembly: GCF_037043375.1. Classification (NCBI taxonomy): domain Eukaryota; kingdom Metazoa; phylum Chordata; class Chondrichthyes; order Orectolobiformes; family Hemiscylliidae; genus Chiloscyllium; species Chiloscyllium plagiosum. Next base: position 67,161,026 of record NW_028270176.1, on the reverse strand, counting down.
GTATGGTAGTTTCTTTCTCTATCAGGCATTAGTGAATCAGATCTACAACAACTGATTCAACATCATCATTAGACTTTTCTACTCTAGGTATTTACAGAAATAAAATTCCAGCATCTGCCATGCCAGGATTTGAACAGAATTATATCTGGACATTTATATTAACAATGCAGTTATAATAATACAAGGGCATTATTTACTCTTAACAATTACAGGAACCGTCAGATGCGACTCGTTTAGTTTGGCATTATGTTCAGTATGAGCTGGTAGGAGTGAAAGGCCTGTTTTCATGTTACGTGAGTCGATGACTTTGATGGTATTAAACTGGCAGCTGGTTGGGATTAACTGCAGCATTGACAGTTTAATTGATCTCCTTCTGGGATATGTAATCTTGTTGGTTACTCTGGAGTTTCTTTTTTGCTCATTGAGCCCTCCCCACACACGGGACTGTTGAACAGTCTGTCCCCAGTTTGACTGAGTAAATGAGTTTAAGCAGATATTTGAATCCCGCATTGCCCTGGTTTCTCTGTGATATCGGTGTCCTTGTACCTACCCAGGGTGTACGATTGTTTCAAATCATGTCCACGCAGCGCAAGTCTCGTTGTCCATGTTGTGAATGTGTTTTTATTCTTCCCGATATGCCCACAGGGTGTGGATGTCGCTGGTCAGGACAACATTTGTTGTTCATCCTGATTCGCTACTGTCTTGCTGCACGAGAGACATGGATTTGATCACAGTCTTGTGTAACTGTATGCAGTTTGCACATTCTCTCTTTGCTTGTGTGAGTTTCCTCCCACAGACTGAAGGTGTGCAGGTTACTGGGATCAGCCATGGGAAAAGAAGGGGAATGGAGTAGGTATGGAGTGTGGGTCTGATAGGATGTGCTTCTGAGGGATGGTGTCGACTTCAAGGGCCGAATGGCCTGCGTCCCCACACGGTCGGCATTCTCGGATTGAGGGTCAGCGACGTCGTTCTGGCCCTGGAGTCACAAGTCGGCAGGATTGGGTAAAAATGATAGCATGCCCTGCGTATGGGACATGCATGAATGGGATTGCAGGAAATTAAAATCATGTTCTCTGCTCCTGAGGTCAGCTTTTCAGTCCAGGTATTATTCGACGAATTTTAACATTACCAGTTCCGTGTCTGAGTCCCCAAGGATGACTCGTTTATTATATAAACACAACACCACTTTCTCCAGGTTGCAGTATTTACTGGGAACAAGAAGCAGATTCTGAGGGGATGAGAGCAAATGCAGCTGCTCCTGCCAATGTCAAAAACATGGATCCAAACATGAAAATGAAATTTCGAACCTTGCCACCCCAAAGTTAAAGTCTTAACCATCTTTAGATGCGCCAATCGGCTACCTCAGCAACATATACTGCTTATGGCTATAATATTATAAATGGGGGCAAGTATTCCCTTCCGCCCCGTTTTTGACCAGGAGCAATCCCAACCTCGGAAATATACGCGCTGCTCTTCCGTCATTCCATGATCTTCATGGCTGCTTCACACAGTTTCCCTGATTCCGGGTCTGGAACTGGAATTAACTGTGATTGCGTGCAGCAGTTACTATTGCCTTGTGTGGGCAAAGTGATGAAGTGGCCGATGTTAAATGCTACTGAAGCATAAATTTGAACAATTTCCTGCACTGCCCCATGAGTTTCGAGAGTTTCATTAATCCCATCCTCCAATACTCTCATTAATGGAATCTCCACAGACTCTGGGGACGTTAAACTTAAAGATTCAGCCCATTCTGAGTTCCCACATACCTGTCGTTATGTCCTGATATTGTGTTTTATTTCTGACATCTCCTCTGCTAAAATACTAGCTGCAGTTGGCAAGCGTGGTCTGTAGAGTGCTGCAACCGTTTAGTATTTCGTCAACTGCGTTGTGTTTGCTATGACTTCGGATCGATTCTACATCATGACAGTCAGATCTCTCAAAGTTTTAATTTTGGTGAAACACGGTAAGAAATTACTCGTTTTTACATGATAATATTCTCCGAGGTGATGATTTGTTTTCAATCGAATTTCGTTCTCTGATATTTCTGCGTTTCATGTATCCGCATTTAACCCCAAAAGTTCTTGAAGATGTCTCTCCCTCCCACTCTCCCTAACTCTCTTTTCCCGACCCTCGTCCCATTTGACTGAGGCATTGCACAATCTAACATATACTTTCACGTTGATACCATCTACTCACTGTTGCTGTACAACCATGCCCCAATCTCTTCATTGGCAGGTTTAAATCATTCGATCCGTTTGGATATAGTCGCTGTGTGATCAATTCACCTTTAGCGGTTTTTACTGACATGGACCAGAGATTATTGGAACTTGAGACTCAAAAAATGGTCACTGACAATAATTGGGAAAAAAAGAGACTCTATTGGAACAGATCAGCTGTGACGGCTTTCTGCGATAGCCTGCTGGTATTATCGCTTGATTGTCAATACAAAAGGCCAGGTAGCATTCCAAGGCGATGGGTTCGATTACCACCACACCACGACAATGGTAAAATATGAATGCAAGAAAAACTTCCCATTAAGGATATGCCAAATCCGTTGCCTGAAAGACCCATATGTTTCACTGACGACCTTCAGGGAAGGAAACTGCCGTCCCTGTCTCCTTTGGCTTCCACGTGTCCCCGGACCACAAGCCGATAAATGCTGCAGAGCCACACCGTATGCTGGTGCGACAACGTAAAAACGGTTCATTCATTTCTACCCAGAGTATTGCCTGCAGTTCATATAAGTCCATGGATGTGATCGCACTGGGAAAGGTGCAGGAGTGATTCACTCGGATAGTGTCTGGTCTGAACCGTTTCAGTCATGAAGAAAGACAGGACAGACTGGGATTGTTTGTCACCGTGCAGAGGAGTTTGCGAGAAGGCATGGTTAAGTTGTACAAAATCATGAGGGGTATGTATTAGGTAGACTGAAAGCAGCGTTTCCCATCGACGGAGATATCGATCATAGGGGGGCAGAAATTTAATGAGAAAGACAGAAAGTTTTAAGTAGATGTGTGGAAAAGCATTATAGGCCGGCAGGTGTTGGAATTTGCAACACTGTGTCTGTAAGGGTCAGGGAGGCAGGAACCCTTATAACCTGAAGAAATATTCAGATGTGAATGTGTTCTGCCAATACCTATAAAGCTATGGGCTAAGCGATTCGGATCGTTAAGCAGTTGTTTTTGACAAATGGAGCCACAATGGGCTGAAGTGTCTCCTTTGAAACTGTTGTCCTCGGTAATATAATGGTTAGTGTCGCCGTATGATATGCGGGAGTTGGGAGCTCAATTCCTCGCTGGGGCAGTGTAAATGCTTTAAAACTGCCGCTCGTTTCCAAGTGCGGGTTATTAGTGTCTGTCCTTGCATTCTCCATGGTAAATGTCACAGGAAGGACAGTGCTGTCTGAATCAGCGTGGGGAAGGACTGCAGCTCCCGGCGAGACAGAGTATCAGTGAAAGTACAAACACATGAGTTCTGCAACCTGCATAGTGTGTCTGTATTGGAATCTAATCCATTTAATAGAAAGAAGAAGGAAGCTGAAGAAGAAACAGGGTACACCAATTCAAATCTGAGTGCATAAACATTTTCCACAGGATCTTGAGGAAAACTGATAATCGGCTCTGAGAAAGAGTTTCATTCTCAGAACTGTTAGTTCACAGAGGTGTTTTGTACCACTTAAGCCCTGAAGAAATTGAATGACAATTTAACTGAAGACTTGAAATTTTACAACACACCAGGCGATGAGTCACGTGCTGGAAACTGTGTTTACAAACAAGATGTTTGATGATTGATAATGATGCAATAGGCTGAAGGGCCTCTCGCCATGATTTTAAAAACTCAATGACTGTCATTTTTCAACTGAACCAATAAGGCAAAAACAAATTCACCAAGAAAATTTGCAAGCATTGAATATGTCTTCCTTGTTGTGAAAGTGTTGAAATTCAGCTCTCTCACTGCTATTTCCCAATGTTGATTTCCAGTCAGGGAAAAATATTTGTTGTTCATTATGAAAATCGTAAATTGAACATGAATTCCTGACATTACAAAACATCAAAGATACTAGCTTTCGGACCGCTGCTCATTCATTAGGTGGTTGTGGAGCACACAGTTGTAAGACACAGAATTTATAGCACAAGTTTACAGTGTGATGTAACTGAAATTATACATTGAAAAATACCTCAATTGTTTGCTAAGTCTCCCATCTATTAGAATGACTGTGTTAGCTTCACTTCTTTCATAAGTAAAGCGCAAAACTTTTTATTTTGAAGTTACATTCTCAGATGAACTTTAAGAATTGGTGTTAGGCCCCGTGCGCTGCTGTCTGTTCCAAAAATGTTTAGACTGATGCTAATTGTATAAAATGAGTTAATAGAGACTTATATGGATTCATGCAGTTTTTGAGCAAAGTACAATGTAACTCTGCAAGTACAAATTCACCCCACAAACGTGTATATGCGTGTGTGTGTGTGTGTGTGTGTGGGTCTCTGTTTGTAGATAGGGTAATGGGATCACCTGTACTGTGACATGAGCCCAAGGTCCCGGCTCTAGCCATCACCATGGGTATCGAACTTAGCTGTCAACCTCTGCTCGGGCACTTTCAGCTGCTACCTGTTCCGAAGTCCGCCTTGGATGATGGTCACCCAAAAGTCTGAGGTCGAATGTACAACATAGAACGTAGAACAATACAGCACAGAACAGGCCCTTCGGCCCACGATGTTATGCCGAACATTTGTCCTAGCTTAAACCCCTATCTATATACCTATCCAATTGCCAAGTAAAGGCCACCAATGATTCTGACTCTGCCACTCCCATAGGCAACGCATTCCATGCCCCCACCACTTTCTGGGTAAAGAACCCCCCTATACCTTCCACCCTTCACTTTAAATTTATGTCCCCTTGTAACACTCTGTTGTATCCGGGGAAAACGTCTCTGACTGTCTACTCTATCTATTCCTCTGATCATCTTATAAACCTCTATCAAGTCACCCCTCATCCTTCGCCTTTCCAATGAGAAAAGGCCTATCACTCTCAACCTATCCTCGTACGACCTATTCTCCATTCCAGGCAACATCCTGGTAAATCTCCTCTGCAACCTCTCCAAAGCTTCCACATCTTTCCTAAAGTGAGGCCACCAGAACTGCACACAATACTCCAAATGTGGCCTTACCAAGGTTCTGTACAGCTGCAACATCACCTCACGACTCTTGAATTAAATCCCTCTGCTAATGAACGCTAATACACCATAGGCCTTCTTACAAGCTCTATCCACCTGAGTGGCAACTTTCAAAGAGCTATGAACATAGACCCCAAGATCCCTCTGCTCCTCCACCTTACTAAGAACCCTACTGTTAACCCTGTATTCCGCATTCTTATTTGTCCTTCCAAAATGGACAACCTCACACTTGACAGGGTTGAACTCCGTCTGCCACTCCTCAGCCCAACTCTGCATCATATCTCTGTCCCTTTGCAGCTGACAACAGCCCTCCTCACTATCCACAACTCCACCAATCTTCGTATCGTCTGCAAATTTACTGACCCACCCTTCGACTCCCTCATCCAAGTCATTAATAAAAATTACAAACAGCAGAGGACCCAGAACTGATCCCTGCGGAACTCCACTTGTAACTGGGCTCCAAATTGAATATTTACCATCCACCACAACTCTCTGACTTCGACCGGTTAGCCAGTTCTCTATCCAACTGATCAAATATCCCACTATCCCATGACTCCTGACTTTCCACATAAGCCTACCATGGGGAACCTTATCAAATGCCTTACTAAAATCCATGTACACTACATCCACTGCTCTACCCTCATCCACATGATTGGTCACCTCCTCAAAGAATTCAATAAGACTTGTAAGGCAAGACGTACCCTCACAAATCCGTGCTGGCTGTCCCTAATCAAGCAGTGTCTTTCCAGATACTCATAAATCCTATCCCTCTGTACCCTTTCCATTACTTTGCCTACAACAGAAGTAAGACTAACTGGCGTGCAATTCCCGGGGTTATGCCTGTTCCTTTTTTTGAACAGAAGCACAACATTTGCCACTCTCCTGTCCCCTGGTACCACCCCCGTTGACAGTGAAGACGAAAAGATCATTGCCAATGGTTCTGTAATTTCCTCTCTTTCTTCCCACATAATCCTAGGATATATTCTGTCAGGCCCAGGGGACTTGTATATACTCAGGTTTTTCGAAATGCCCAAAACATCTTCCTTCCTAACAAGTATCTCCTCTAGCTTACCAGTCCATTTCATACTCTCCTCTTCAACAATACTGTCCCTCTCATTTGTAAATACTGAAGAAAAGTACTTATTCAAGACCTCTCCTAAATCTTCCGACTCAGTACACAGTCTCCCAATAATGTCCTTGATCGGACCTACCCTCGTTCTCGTCATTCTCATGTTTATCACGTACGCATAAAAGGCCTTAGGGTTAACCTTGATCCTACCCGCCAAAGATTTTTCATGCCCTCTCTTAGCTCTCCTAATCCCTTTATTCAGCTCCCTCCTGGCTATCCTGTATCCCTCCAACGCTCTGTCTGAAACTTGTTTCCTCAACCTTATGTAAGCCTCCTTCTTCCTCTTTACTAGATATTCAACCTCCCTCGTTAACCAAGGTTCCCTCACACGACCATCTCCTTCCTGCCTGACAGGTACATACATATCAAGGACACGTCGTATCCTTGAAAAAGTTCCACATTTCAATGACACCCTTCCCTGACATCCTATGCTCCCAACTTATGCTCTTCAGATCCTGTCTTGCAGCATTGTATTTACCCTTCCCCCCAATTGTAAAACCGACCCTGTTGCATTCACCTATCTCCCTCCATAACCAAGGTGAAAGTCACAGAATTGTGTTCATCATCACCAAAATGGTCACCCGCTAACAAGCCCATTACTTGTCCTGGTTCGTTACCGAGGACCAAATCCAATATGGCCTCCCCTCTGGTCGGACAATCTACATACTGAGTTAGAAAAGCTTCCTGAACACACTGCACAATCACTTCCCCGTCCAATCTACTTGATCTAAAGAGCTTCCAATCAATATTTGGGAAGTTGAAATCACCCATGACGAATATCCTGTGGCTTCTGCACCTTTCCAAAATTTGTTTCCCAATCTGTTTCTCCACATCTCTGCTGCTATGAATGTCCTGGACCACTGAAGTGTTCCCCAACAGGTAAGGGGCACACCGGTATGTTAATTGATGTGCAGTCGCCATACATCCGTTCTGTAGCATCTGCTCGGTTTCACCAAAGTACCATGCCTCAAAGCATCCTTGCCTGCAGCGTGTTTTTATTTTTAGTTTAGCGTCAGTCTAAACATTATGGCACGGACACAGCACACAGGGACTAACACCTTCAACAAATTATCTAGGTTGACACTAATTGTTAAAGTTCACCTGAGAGTGTAACTATGAAAAGAAAATTTTGCGATTTACATAAGAAAAAAATGAACCTAACGTAGTCATTCTAACAGATGGAAGACTTAACAAACAATCAAGTTATTTTTCAATGTATAATTTCAGTTACATCACACTGTAACCATTTGTTATAAATTCTGTATCTTACAACTGTGTACTCCACAAACACCTGATGAAGGAGCAGCTCTCCAAAAGCTCATGCTTCTAATTAAACCTGTTGGATTATGACCTGGTGTTGTGCGATTTTTAACTTCATATTAGAATGCGGATCTCACAATTAAAACAGAGATGAGGAAGCATTTATTCTCTCAGACAGTTCTGCATCTGTATTATTTCTTGTCGCAGAAGGCTGTTGAGGAAGGGTCATTAGGTGTACCCAGGTTGAGATTGGCAGATCTTCAAGCAGCAAAGACAACAAGTGTTACGGTTCGGCAAGACAGGAAAAAAACGGGCGTGAGCAATGATCCGTTTTGCAGCAAGAACGAGGTGAAAAAGTACAAACTACAGAGTGATGGGGAAAGAATGGGTCAGGAACACTGGGACGGGAGAGGCTTAATGCTTTCTTTCTTTGCTGTAACTGGACACTGGTGTTGAAGTCTGAAATGGGACAATATCAGCCAAGTGGGTGAAATCTTACTTTCTGCTTGTTTTCTCCAGAGGCCTGCGTCACTCTTGGGGAAATGTGTCTGCGTGCTTAAGACTGTGGGTAAAAATGGGATTCACTGCTGCTTCATTCAGCCACACGGGTATTAGAACGAAACGTCTGTTAATGACATGTGTTTAAAGACTCTTGCAATCATTTCATGTTTATGCTGCATTAATCTGCGGTTATTGACCCACAGTTTAGATTCAGTCCCTGCATTTAACTTGCTGACTTCTCCAGTTTTTTCATAGTTCAATGTGATGCATCAAGTGTGTATAACGAGAGGGAGCTTGTTTCCCACATCTTTTGTTTATATGTGTCTTATGTCCAGCCTTCACCAATGGCTAGAGCAAGGGAAAGGATGAGACCAATGTGTAAGTCTGTCCCTGACCATGCACGGCACCCACATCGGTAATTCTCTACTGTGCATTTACAGCCAGTTATTGGGGGCTCCTACACCCAGCCCCTGCCACTTTTGAAAATTCTCCATTGTTTTGTGCTGTCTCTCTGTGCTCTTTTCACCAAGGTGAATCACTTCTACCCAACCTGCTACAGATTTCATCTGACAAAACACTTATTAAGAATCCCACTGCATAAACATGCACCTCGCATCTCTCGTTATTTGGTTTTCCTGGATCTCTACTCAGACAATAAAAGTTCACGGTAATTGACTTGGAAAAGAAAATGGAGTTCCTTTTAACTATTGCAACTCAATCTACATTTCAATGCAGTTTAGGCAACAAAATCAAATTATTCTTTGAAACTTTATAATAGCGTCGATGCATATAAACACACTATTGGAGTTCCAATTTCAATAAGACAGATGTGATCATTCAAAAACAGCAACATTGAAAATAGTCAGTAACAGCGACGAGAATGGGATTCGAACCCACGCGTGCAGAGCACAATGGATTAGCAGTCCATCGCCTTAACCTCTCGGCCACCTCGTCAGCTGTGCGTGTGTCTGTCTGATCTTATGAATAAGTGAATTGCGTAAATTATGCACACCATAGCTATTTCTCCTTGGTATTGGTGAAATGATAAATAGCACAGTATGGTTCCAAGAGTATCGTCTGACCTCTGGGTGTGGGGCAAGCGCATTCCCACTGTGACACTCTGCTCACAGTGATCAGAGCAAAAATGAAGAAATGGCTATGCAACAAGATCTGTTGAATTCTGTGAAGATTTGAAGTCAATGGAGTGGAGAGCCGGTGACAGCAGGAGATGTAAAGTTGTGTGTGAGGAATCGTTTTACAAACTGGAGGAGAGTGCATAGTGCTCAGTGTCATTATTGGGAACATCTTTCTTCTGCTCAGATATTTTTGACACGCCCTTGCGTACAGGACAGACAATTTCAAAATCCTAAATAAGGCTAAACTGACAACTAAATTCAACAATGCAAAAACCTTGATCTGTATCATTTTCCTGGGCTGTACGACACCAAGTCACTGTATGATCACAGCAACACAGCGAGCAAATGTCAGAAGGAAAATGAGTGCAGTTCCAGAGCGCATGCTGGGAGCAGCAGTTGACACACGGGGAAGTGCATTTCCCATAACATGAACTCTTCCCAAATAGCAGACTGTGGTGGAAGAATTCAGAGTGGTTTACACTTTGGAATTTGATGCCAGAGACACAATGGAGATCTATCATTGAGTCTGTTCAAGATGACGATTTGAACATTTCTACCGATGAAAAACAAAATAAAAGGCTCATGGGTCAGGCAATGCAAATGTTGAATTTGTACATTTCAACAAACTACCCATCTTTGCAATGAGTAGCTCACCACATTCCTCAAACGGGGTCAGAACCACTGGTGAAGAAGATCGCATCATGCCAGTCAACAGCTATGGAATCAGAGAAGCTCGGTTCCTTACCGTTAAGGTACAGCCAGGAATGTGGAGGTAAGCATTAATGTGTCGCTTCAATGCTGCAGGTGACGAGTGCAAGGTATCCCTGTGCCAGTATCGTGGGCTGTGCTCTGCCGAAGTTTTAAGTTTGAGCATCACATGGAGCAGCTTCGATTTGTCGTCGTGTTCAGAGGTACGGATGGAAGGTGATATTGAGCAAAGTCAAGTTTATGGAAAAGTACCAGTTTTTGTGGATTGAGAAACGACCTTTTCTGGATAATGACACCTTGATCAACAAACATACTACAAATATTTAAAACTTGAAGAGACAAGTGTGGGGAGAGAGCCGAAGGTGATTTATTAGTAGATGGATGACGTTTCCCATGTGCACTGCGATAAATTCCGAGAAAACCGATGTTGATCTGGTTTCATGTTATGCGGTTTGTTGCAAACTCGCAATGGTCATTGTAATAATCAAAAAAAAATAGACTGATCGCATAGGACCGTCAATTATAGTCTGAGCATCTTTCAGCTGAATTGGTGTGCTGCAGAAAAGTACAGAGGGTTAAAAATACAAAAAAGACAGGGTCTACTTGGTGGTGGAGATAAGAAAGTGTGATATACACCCAATATCATATGAATGTGATCAAATGTTTAAAATAGGTGTTGCGTCTTCAAGTGACGATTCAATTGCTACCCATTAGGATGCAACTTCTGCCTGCAGTTATTTTATGATATCAGCCCCATTTAGAATGCTTCACCTTGAATAATACGCTACACCTTTCAAATCCATGAACTTTTTATACTCAGTCTTATTCAGCTGAACGTGTTCATGAAATGGCCTTTGTGTCTGAAAACAATTAACTTCGAAATTAAACCACACCCACACGTTTTCTTTCTTTCAATGTTAAATTCCTTCCTTGTCCGTTTGTTCGTGCGTCTTTTAAAACACTACTGAATCAGAAATGTACGTTTTATTTCTGGAAAGTCATTCAGGATTTCAGTAACTTTATTGAGTGGAAGAAACTCTCATCCAATCTTTTCTTAATCATTCACTAATAGTTTTGAAGCTCTAACTAAAGTTGTTGCTTGACTCGAAAGAGGGAATTTCCCCGATTTAGTCACTTCAAACCACACATTATGTGAAAATCTCTTTTGTTTGCTTTTAAACTTGAATGTTTCTCGTCCAGCATTTCCACAACTCGTGAATAAACTCCTTCATTCTGTCTATCATGCCGATGAAACCATTTCTATTCTTTCTGATGTCTTTATGTCTCGGGAAACCTCATCTCTGGGCTTCCTAATATCTTGATATTCAGTAAGCAGTGTCTGTGCCTTTTCTAACCTCTTCACATGTCTTTGATGGAGAATGAGGACAAGGATTACACACAAAGCTCCCACTGAGGGTGACCGAAAGATTTCACAGTTACGTGATGAACTCTTTGCTTTTTAAATATAATTTCTCAAAATCTCCATGACCCGAGTGAGTCTCAGCTATTTCTGAATGGTAACTGAAGTTCAAATACATCACAGTCGAGCTCTCGTCATCCCAGTGCAGACTGATTCTGGACAGTAAATATCATTACGAAATGCCACAGTGGATCTGAAATCAACACTTTCTACATAGTAATTATCGTAGCTATTGTTACGTATGTCCGTGTTCTTGCCCACTTTGTTAATCAATTCATGTGTCCCTGTATTGAGTTTTACTGAATTATTAATTTGTGAGAGGAGACATTCCCTTCACCTCTTAATCGAAACTCCATGGAGCATTGAATAATTGTACTTATATGCTTCCAGAGGATAGTCCTGCCATTACTGCGATGTATCAGTAAACTTTCTCCACGTATTCTCGAAGTCAAGGATTTCCTTCGACAGTTTAGGAGATCATTACAGCACTGAAGCCCATGTATGCGTTCATTCAAACTAAAGCAGTTGCAGCAAGGGTTTCAGATTAAAATTTTGCAATCTGCTTGCATTGCTTGTCCTAATTCCAAATTGTGGTATGTTTGTGAATGATAGCATTTTCGGAATCTTGAGCAATGACATTTAAATTTTGCCAGAACACTATCATTCACTGTTCTCCCTTTCCCTTATGGTTCTCCATTTAATATCCTGTATTTGTTCAGTTTATCTTACTGTTTCAACAATTCAAACAATCTCGCTCCTGATTACCAATCTGAGAGAATACCATAATTTTGTTAATTTATATACTGTGCAGCTGTAGGGCACGGTGACCAAGTGGAAAGGCATTGGTCACGTGAACCAAGTAGCAGTAGCGGGCTGGTGCAATCTGGCCATTCGATCGTAGTCATATTCAAAACATTTAACATAATCTTGAGCCAAATCATATTCGTAGAAAATAAGAAAACAAAGCGAAGGTACCGCCGATGTTGAAAATCAAACAAAAACAGTGGTCGCTGGAAAAGTTCAGAAAGTCTGCCAGAATCTGTGGAGGGACGGACCCAGTGGATCTGAAACGTTAACTGTGATTCATCTGCACAAATGCTGCCAGCTCTGCTGAGGTTTTACTGCAATTTCTGTTTATTTTTGAGATTGGCAGATGTTGCAGCACGTTATGAGAACGGTGCTTTCTGGAGGCAAACAGACAGCACGGACCTGGTAATGTGAAATGAAACCACAATAATGAATGAATCGAAAGTGTGAAGCTGGAAAAGCACAGCAGGTCAGGCAGCATCCGAGGAGCAGGAGAATGGACGTTTCAGGCGTAAGCCCTTCATCAGGAATGATGCTTGTGAGTCGGCGTGAGGCACACTGTTGAAGCCAGGCGCCTACTCGCAGACAACTCTTCCTACTTCTCCGATCACAGCCTCACCTCCCATCATCTCCCAGACAATCACAATCTCATCACGTCTGGGGAATCATCCATCCACAGTCTCCAACCTCATTTTACATGAACCCCACACTCCGCATTTCTACCTCGGTTCTTAATTCTTCTGTCTCAGACTGCGCCTGTCCGACCCGACTCATCTCTTCCTATCTCAAAACCTTCCTATCTCCCCAGTCCAGGAAATCCCCACCTACGTTCGTGACACCACCTATGCACTTCATCTCCTCCAAGATGTTTGTTTCGCTGGCCCACAATGCGTCATCTTAACCTTGGACGTCCAGTCCCTGTACACATCCATCTGCCATGACGAATGTCTCCATGCCCTCTGTTTCTTCGTCTCACCCCATCCCAACTAGTACCCTTCCACCGACACCCTGCTCCACCTGGCTGAACTAGTCCTCAACCTCAGCAACTTCTCCTTCCAATCCTCCCATTTTCTCCAAACCAAAGGGGTCGTCATGGGCACCCGCATTTGACCTAGCTATGCCTGCTTCTTTGTCAGATACGTGGAATTGCCCGTCTTTCGCAGTTACACTGGCACCTCTTTCCACCTGTTCCTCCACTACTTTGATGAATGCATTGGCGCCACTGCATGATCCCACGAGGAGTTTGAACAGTTCGTCCAACGTTACCAACACTTTTCAGCCCGACCTCAAATTCATCTGGTTCATCTTGGCAAATTCCCTCCCCTCCCCGGGCCCGTCTATCAACATCTCAAGGGAATGACTAATTATAGATATATACAGCAAGCCCACCGACTCCCACAGCTACCAATACTACACCTCCTCCCAACACACTTCGTGTAAAAACGCCATCCCTTATTCCCAATTCCTCCGCCTTCACCACATCTTTTCCCAGGATGACCAATTCCACATCAGAAAGTCCCAGTTGGTTTCCTTCTTCCATAATCGCAAATTCCCTTCCCACGTGATTGACGATGCCCTCCATTGTATCTCCTCCACTGCACACACCACCGTCCTTGAACCCGACCCCTCCCGCAACAAGGACAGAACCCCATGGTCCTCAACTTTTACCCCACGAACCTCCGTATAAAACACATCATACTCCACCACTTCTGCCATCTCCAAACAGACCCCACCATCAGATATACATTTCCCTCCCAACCGCTATTATGATTCTGAAAAGGCCATTCCCTCTCAGAATCCCCCAACGGGTCTAAAACCCCCAATAAGCCCACACTCCACTACTGGCCTCTTTCGATGCCACCGCAGGAAGGGTAAAATCAGCACCCACACCACTCCACTCATCTCCGTACAAGGCCCCAAGAGATCCTTCCACGTCCGTTAGAAATTCACCTATACCGCTTTCAATGTCATCTACTGCATCCGTTGCCCTCAGTGTGGTTTCCTCCACGTCAGGGGGACAGGACACCTTCTTGCAGATCATTTCAGAGAATATCTCTGGGACACCCGGACCCACCAACTTCACCATCCCGTGACGGAGCACTTCAACTCCCCTTCCCACTCCATCAACGACGTACAGGTCCTGGGCCTCCTTCACCGCCAAACCATAACCAGCCGATACCTGGAGGAGGAACGCCGTACATTCCACCTTGGGACTCTGTCACCTCACGGGATAAGTCTGGATTTGAACAGTGTCTCTTTCTCTTCCCCCAAGTCCTAAGCCTCAAACTTGGCACCGCCAACTGGGTCTATTCTATCACTGCTCCTTCTAACCTATCAACTTCTCCCGCACCTTCATCCAACTATCGCTTTCCCAGCTAACTCCCCCCAACCCCAAACCCCTAACATTTATCTCTCAGTCCCGTATCACATGCCTTACTGCTGGTGAAGGGCTTATGCTTGAAACGTGGACACTCTTGCTCTTCGGAAGCTGACTGACCTGCTGTGCTTTTCCAGCACCACACTCCCGACTCTGATCTCCAGCATCTGCAGTCCTAACTTTCTCCTAGGAATAATCACTGGATTGCAGTGATCACAGTGTGACTGAGTTTTGCGTTTATTTTGGGTGAGGGCAGGCTGGATCTGAGACGAGCGCTTAACACCTAAACAACGAGAATGGTATCAGATAGCGAAGTTAGGGCGGGCTGAAGTGAAGTGGAAAATTCTGTCAGATCAGTACAACAGCATCATATCACCCAGACTGTTAAAGACATGCAGAAGGAGCAAATCAATTTCAGTGTAGGCACAATGACAGGTAAAGTGGAAAGGAGAAAATACAACACACTGAGATGGAGTGGAATTAGTTATGAGAAAGGGTTCAATATTTAAGCTATTTTACACACAGACTGCCTACACATTGGAAAAAAGGAATTTCCAGCAGTGTAACATCGATATTTGCCTGCGACATTACAATTCCGAGAGACACTGACATATTATCTTCTGTAGCAGCGTGGCCAAGTGAAAGTATGATCGGCCCATCAATCAGAATTCAGTACTTCAAAGCTCTCCTCTGCACTGTACAACCTAGTTGCTGCTCCTGTAGTCAGATCTCAATCGCTTCACAGTGTATCTTTTTCTGCTTCCTGCCTCACGTAAACGCTTGAAACCTGATCCAAAATCCAGTGTTTCCGCTTTAACCAATATTTTGTAATTCCCGAGCTGACACAGGTGCCAGTGACCAATTAGACTTTTCGAGCGCTCTCACTCTGGTGTGATGTGAATGATAAAGTTCACTGTATCTGATCCGCAGGACACACTGCAGAATTTCCCCTCACGAGATGGTGCTGTTTGTCCCATCCCCGCGGACTGAGCTGCCTCCATTGGTAGAGCTGTCTCTATTGGTAGAGTATCACACAGTAACAGTGAATATCTTTTGATGTCATCCTCGAAGGTACATGCTACAAAAAGCTGAAGACTGCGGGAAACCGCTGTGGTCAGTGCTAAGACAGAGGCCAGCGGGAGCCTGGTGGGCTCATAAACCAGAAATCAATGGATAAAAAGATTCTCTTTTTAGAAGAATCCGATTCAGACCATCGTCTTAACACCTCCTGGGGAGAAAATGGATGTGGGAGAGTGGACAGTCTCAACTGGTTCCAGCATTTACAATCTTGGTCCGTGTGACAACAAAAGCAGAAACCTGGATTTTTTTATCTTGCTTTTGAAAAACAGGTGAGTAAATTTTGATGATATTTCTTCCTGGTGTTCATGAAATGATCAAGAGCAGAGTACGGTTCCCTGAGTATTGTCTGACTTCTGGGATATGGACTGTGATATTCTGCTCACATGATCTGAACACAGACACAGAAATGAGTCAGTGACAAGATCTGCTGAATCAGATTCCATGAAGAACAGAAGCCGCTGTAATGAAAAGAGCCATAAGAGCGGGAATGTAGCAAATTGTTTCTAGAGGTCAATATCTGTACAAGTAGACTGACGCAGCGTTGGGTGTTGTTGTACTGCATCCTTACTATAATGGTGCAAAAGCACAGAACTTTTGTATCGATTGGCTCATCTGAAGCGTGCTTGAGCCTTCAGCGAGAGGTCGATCAATTGAAAGCATTCTCTGAAATTTTCCTTAACAATGCGCTGTTTTGTTACTTTGACAGTAAGAGCTGTTTTTGAACACATCGTCTCCACATCAGCCTCTTGCTCCCAGTAAACACTCCAGACCAGCGTACATCACTTTCATTCCGACACAGCCACATGTCTTATTCTAATTCCCTCTGTGATAATTAGAATTGACAATATAATTCTCTGAGATGCAGCAATGTAGAATGAAGTTGACAGAGTAGTGAACAAATTAGAACAAAGAACAGAGAAAATTTACAGCCAATTGGACGTCGAAGCCTGAGCTGATCCAAATCCATTGTCTGAACCTTTCACCCAATTCCAAAGCATCTGTATCCCTCTGCACTCTTCCGACACATGCACCTGTCCAAGCACACCGGAAATGAATCTACCGTGCCTGCGTCTAATACCTCTGCTGGCAACACGTTCCAGGCACCTAACACCCTCGGTGTAAAATACTTCCAATGACTATATCTCTTAAACCTTTCAACTTTCACCTTGAACACGTGACCTCTCATTATTGAATCCCTCATCTTGGGAAAAAGCTTATCTCTATCCACCCTGGCTATACCCTTCATGATTTTGTAGACGTCAATCAGGTCCCCTCAATCTCGTTTTTTCTAATGAAAACAAACGGAACCTACTCAACCTCTCTTCAGAGCTATCATCTTCCATACGTGGCAACATCGTCATAATCCTTCTCTGCACACTCTCCTAAACGTCCACATCGTTTTGGTAATTTGGCAACCAGAACTGTACACAGCATTCTAAATGCGGTTGAACCAAAATCTTGTACATTTTAGCATGACCTTCCAGCTCTTATAATCAATGCCTGGTCCGATGAAAGCAAGCATGCCATATGCCTTCTTGTCCACTCGATCCACCTGTGCAGCCACCTTCAGGGTACAAAGAACCTGAATTCCCACATCTCTCTGCTCAGCAATTTTACCCAAGGCTCTTCCGTTTACCGTATACTTGGCTCGAGAATTAGACTTCCCAAAATGCATCAACTCACATTTGCCTGGATACAACTCCATCTGCCAATTCTCCGCTCAACTCTCCTGTCTATCTATATTCTCCTTCATTCTTTGACAGTCCCCTATGCTTTCTGCTAATCCACCAATCTTCGTGTCATCTGCAATTGTAATGGCGATATTTCGGCTTTCAACCCTTGGAGACTGGAGCATGGCAGCTGCAGGCAATTAGATTCGATGAATAAAATCTGGAATATAAACCCGCTCAGAGGAAGAATGACAAAAAGTTTTACTTTGCTGAAAACCCATTCATTCATCTCCCTTCAAAAGGGAAATCTGTCGTCCTTAACGAGACCTGCCAACATATAACTATAGACCAACAATAGTACGGTTCACCCATAAATTCCCTCTGACTCATGTTCAAGGAGATTTAAGGATGAACAACAAATGTTGTTCAGACTATGATGGCCACACTCCGTGGGAGAATAAGGAAGGATAAAAAAGATGCATGGATGACGGGGAAAAATGGGAATCGTCTCAGCGTGGTCTCAAATTCAGCTGATTATCCAAACTAAATAGAGAGAATGATACCCACGCCTCCATGAAGTCAGGTCCATGGGGGCGGGGTCTGTAGGAAGGGATTCAATTACCCGCTGAAATGTAAACTCACTTTCTCAGTCGCAATGTGGGCAGGTCATTCACCACTCCCCTATGTGAGAAGGAATCAGCCAGGAGACCAACCTGCAGAGTCACCATCAGGTTTACAAATGATAGCAAGGGTCCGATTCTGCTGTTATTGCAGGTGTTCATCCCATCCAGCAATGAACCATGCTTGGATGCCTGATTCCAGAGGAGTACCATTGTTTCCTGATGTAAATCAATAATTCAAACTTAATTGTAGGAGTCATGTTTAGATGTTTACAGACTATGCAACAATTGGTCGTGTAGGTGACTGTGATGAATGATATCAGGGATCGCAGGGATGTATCAATCAGGTGGAAAGGAAAAACGGCGAATGGAATTGAATCCAAACCAATAAGTGGTAATGTATTGGGACAGTTGAAACAATAGCAGTGAGGATTCTGAGTGGTGTACAGGCACAAAGAGATTTTGGAGTAGATATTCACAGATCTCTGAAGATTGTTGGACAGGGAGATCAGTTGTACGAGAGGCTCTTTGTTGACCACAGTCTGAGAATGATATTCCATTCTTTAGCAAACGCCAGTTTCGGAAACAACTGAAGGAATGAGCACAAGTCTGGTCAATGCGATAATCAATATTTTTCAAAATTGTAAAATAAAATGTGGAGGGCTCAAGTATAACTCTTTGTCCATCAAGACCGCTTCACCACTCAATGAATTTACCACTGCTTCCTCTCCAAGTCATGCTGGTATGTGCCTTGGAGGGTAATTCATAAATGGTGACGTTTCAGTGCATCTTCAACCTTGTCGTTATAATCGGTACAGTCTTTGAGCGAGGTAAAAACAATGACTGCGGATGTTGGAAACCAGATTCTGGATTAGTGGTGCTGGAAGATCACAGCAGTTCAGGCAGCATCCAAGGAGCTTCGAAATCGACGTTTCGGGCAAAAGCCCGTCTTTGAGCTTTGAAGGTTCTGTCAACAAAGCCTGGGTGACTTACTTCAGTGAATATTCTATTTGGCGCACTCTGCTGCAATTGTACCTCAGCAGTTAAGGGAATAGCTATTCAGGCGTTGAACAATGTACAGTTAAATGACTGTATTGTGATGGAGGGTGTCCAGTTCCTTCAGTGGTATTTCAGCGGCTCCCACCTCGGCAAATGGAGAGAGTTCTGTTCAACATCTAGTTTGTGCGTTGCGGACGATGTAGGCTTCACGGAGACAAGGGTTGAGTTAATAATCAAACAAAGTCGACCGACGGACATGTTTTTGTCGTCAATTTCTTTTATGCGCGATCAGGTTCCATTTCTCCTAAATATTAGCTGTCAGGACGACTACACGGAGTAATTCAGTTACAATGAAGCCATTGAATGTCAATCGAATATGTTTAGATTCTCATTTGTCACACTTGTCATTGCTGTATTTGGTCCTTTTGTGGATCAATCCGATTCCAATCGCTTTCTGATTTCAAGGTCCAATTCCCATCTGCGCCTGAATTTTCAACCCATTTCATTACCGAAATTTCTCCACCTGCCTTAATAATATGTAAGGACGCTGCAGGGGACAGCAGAGACTTACGAGGATGTTGCCAACTCTGTATAAAATGGACCTTCGTGCAATAATTGGTTAGGCTGGGATTATTCTCCTCGAAACAAAGGAGGTGGAGGGGTGTTCTATAATCATATAACACCAATTATACACGTTCAATATTGGTGGAATCTTGACAGGGTAGATACGGACAGGTGGTTTGCCCCATGCTGTGAGGAGCGCACCAGAGGACATAATCTCAGAATTAGATATTGCCCATTTAATTCAGAAATGAGGAGTCATCTCTTTGCTCAGGGGCCAAATAATCTGTTGCCATCTGTGTCGTTGGGTGTTTTCAAATTGTGCCAGATAGTTAATCAGAAAGATGATGAAAATTTGTCGAGGTAAGTGAGAAGAAAGGAGTTAAAGATTATCTGATTAACCATGAGTTCGTTGAATGGTGGGGCAGACTCCAAGGGCTGAATGGCAAACTTCCACTTGTTTACCATTTGTCTAACGTCTTATTTTATTCATAAATTCAGAATTGTGGGTGGATGGGATGAAGTGATAGAAAAGGTTTACTAAACAGATCAGACAGATCAGGAAAAAGGTTCATAAACTCAGGAAGTCGAAATTACTGTGACTTGGGGATAACAAATGACACTGGGCACACCACAGGTGGCTGTGTACAGAAGTTGTGAATGCTGAAGAAAGTTGGTAGACCTTGTACTGGTGGCAAGTCAGTGATCACGCTGGATGATGGATCGTTGTATGATTCACACACAGCAGAAATTTGTGAAAGAATGAAAGGTTCGTTTCATTGGAGAGGTTTCCTGCGGTTCCAATTCCGAGTGACTGGTTGAAATACTGATCAGATCATTGTGTGAAGTGTTAGGTTAAGATACTCATGAACAACCCCACTGGATAAACTTGTGCTCCCGATCTCTTGTTATTTGTTTTTCTTTCTTTCGATGCAAATTCATAGAAAGACAAGATGGAATGTAGGGCGGAAAGAAAAATGCGTTCCTTCTCATTCCACCAAGTTAATCGTCAATTGAATAGAATGACTGCTCTCACTTTTCATTTCGACTTTAATGTGGTGTCAATTATTTTTGAGTCTGCCGTGCAGTGAAGGGCAAGAACAAGATTCTCGATCCACTGTATACCAGACGTGTGAGGTGCCAATAAAAACTGCTGGAGCGGTTTGTGAAGTTAGCAAACAGAGTGTGACTCGAACTCGTGAATGAGGAGCACAGCAGTATAATAACCCAACACCATAATCGTTCAGTCTTCGCAGCACATTTTGTAGAGGAGTGATATGTCACCTCATCAGGTTACATGTGGTGAAAGTAAAGGCTGAGAAATGTGGGCGGCACGGTGGCTAGCACTGCTGCCTCACAGCGCCAGAGACCCAGGTTCAATTCCCGCCTCAGGCGACTGACTGTGTGGAGTTTGCACGTTCGCCCCGTGTCTGCGTGGGTTTCCTCCGGGTGCTCCGGTTTCCTCCCACAGTCCAAAAATGTGCAAGTCAGGTGAATTGGCCATGCTAAATTGCCCGTAGCGTTAGGTAAAGGGCAATTTGACCCTGGTAACTCAGCCTCATCAACCCAAATTCAATGTATCGAAACGCCACTCTGTGCTTTACAATCTGATTCGTGCTGCGGGAAATGTTTCTGCACTCATATTTGAATGTTTTTACGCTGTTTCTCCTTCACTTTCCTGCTTCCAATTAACACTTCAATTCGGAACAAGTCTGCCGAAAGTTTTTCATTCCAACACAGTAACAAGGTGCAGTTTTCAGAAGTCAGGTGTTTGCGCTTTCACTGACACTCTGCCTCCCTGAGAGCTGCTGTTATTCCCCACTTGATTCAGGCAGCACTGTCCTTCCTGTGACATGCCCCATCGAGAATGGAAGGACAAGTATCAATACCCGAACTTGGGAATGGAGCGACAGTTTAAAAATATTTACACAGTCCCCAGTGGAGAATTGAGCCCTGTGACAGGCGGGGACACAAACCATTATACTTCTGAGAACAAGAGTGTCAAAGGAGGCCCTTCAACCAATTGTGGCGACACTTGTCAAAAACAACTGCCTAATGAACTGAATCCCATTTCACAATGTTTATCCCCAGCCTTATATGTCTTGGCATCACAAGTTCAAATCTGAATGTTTGTTCAGGTTCTAAGGGTTTTTGCCGCTCTGAAAAATGCAGACAGTGTATTCCAAATTCCAACCACCTACTGGCTGATAAAGCAGTTTCGACCATCTTCTCAAACCATTCTGCCTTTCTCCTTAAATCGCTGGCCCCTGCTAATCGATCGCTCTATCAATGGGAAACTCGTTCAGTCAACCCTGTCCATACCCGAACTCAATCATGTCTCCTCTACATCTCATTTGCACTGCGACAAACACTCCACTCTGTCCTCTCTATCTTCACAACTGAAACTCTTCATCCCAAACAATATCCCGGTAAATATCTCCTGCAATTTTCTCAGTGTGATCACATCCCTGCTATAATGTGACTTGCAAAACTGCACACAACACTCTTGCTTGAGCCTAAAGAACATTTGTTTTAAAATTTCTATATTATTATGAGGGCGATTCTGGCTAAGCAGAATTTATTACCCATTCTGAATTGCCCAGAGGGCAATTGAGACTCAACCATATTGTTATGAGTCTGAAGTCACATGCAGGCCTGACCAAGTAAAGACAGCAGGTTCCTTCCTGAAATGACATCAGTGAACCAGATTTTTTTTTCAACAATTGTCAATGGATATATAGTAATCATTAGATTCTTCATCGCAGATATTTGCTGAATCCAAATTTTACAATATGGCATGGTGGGGCTCAAGCCCGAGTACTCAGACTATTACCTCGGTGTCTCGATTATGAGTCCTGTGAAATTACCACAAGAGCAACACAGAAAGCCATAAAAGCTGATCTTTTCCAGTAAAATCTATTTTCCCCAAATCTGGCCTGGGTCTTGTCCATGAGCCTGACTGTCCAATTGTCTCTGTCCTCTGTCAGTAAAAGCTGCTACATGCGGATTGATTTCAAAACCGCGGTATTCAAATGGATTGACTTGTTTGGAGGTCCCGATGGTGGGATTGGGGCCCGTTCACCCAGCAAAAGTGACCGCAGCACAGACAGAACAGTATGAATGTGAAAGAGAGTGATAGATTGTGCATTGCCTCAGAGAAATGGGAGGAGGGACGGAAAGGAAGTTTAACGATCGTGGGAAGGAGAGAAATCTCCAACAACGGGTGTGTTTGAATCCTGATATATGAAACGCAGAGATGTGAGAGAGCGGAATTTGAAGGTAAAACAATTAATTTCTTACCATGTGTCAAATAAAGGACATCCAAGAGAAAACTTAATGCCGTGATTTGGTTTCAAATCGAGATTGCTGTGGTCACAATGCAAAATACCAACAACCACGATCACAGCAACAACAGAACAGGATGCTTGCAAGCAGCAATAAGTATACTAGCAGAGGAAATGTTCGGAAAAACAGCAAATGTACAATATCAGTACTCAGCGAACAGTGACAGGCATGTGGGAACTGAGAATGAGTTGAATCTTTAAATTCGATGTCTTCAGAGGCTGTGGAGATACTTGAATGAGAATGTTGAAAACTGAGATTGATAGATTTCGCCAAACATCAAAGACTCTGGGGACAGTACAGGATATTTTAGCAGTGGCATTTTAGCTCAACATCGGCGACTTCACAAGCTTCCTCAAGGCAATAACCAGTGTTGCAGATTATCCCAGTTCACAGCCTCGGAATCAGGGAAACTGTGGCACAGCCTCCCAGATCCAACCGGAAGTGGGGATGGGATGAGAGCGCGATGAAACTCTCTGGTTCCAGTGATGCAATAGGTGACAGTGGGGTCCTTCTATGATGGTATAGAGGCGCATGAAAATTCCTAGGTTGAGTATGGTCCCGATCAAGGGAATAGTTGTCCCCGTTTATACTACCATAGCGATTTCCGGTGCAGCTTTTGAAGACAGCTGAGTGGCACAAGTGGAGCGTGATGAGCCCTTAACTTTGCAGTGGTGGGTTTAAAAGATGATTTTGCTATTTGGATCTGTGTTTCCGATACTGGCGGTGGCAGCTACATTTGCTCGCATCTGCTCAGTATCAGTTTCTTCTACACAGTCAAGGCTTCAACCTGGAGAAGTTGGTGTTGGGGGTGATATTTTAAACTAGTCATCCTTGGCGACTGGAACACGGAAAAGGTGATGTTTACGTTCGACGAATAAAACCTGAAATGCAAGACTGACCTCAGGAACAGAGATCATGATTTAAATTTCCTGCAATCTCATTCATTCATGTCCCTTATGCAGGGGATTCAACCATCTTCACCCAGTCCGGCCTACGAGAGACTCCAGGACCAGAAAAAAAACATGAGCTGACCCTTAATTCAGGAATCCCCATCATGTGGGGAAGCAGGCTTGTCGGCCCTTCCAGTTCACAGGGTACATCGGAAGCGCATCCCACCAGACCCCAGGGTATTCCCTGCCTCATAAGCCTGCATTTCCCATTGTTGATCCCTGTAACAGGCACACCTTTGGTCAGAGGGAGAAATAAAAACGCAAACACACAGAGAATGTGCAGACTGCCCACAGACAGACACCCGAGGCTGGGATCGCACCCAGGTTTGTGGTGTAGCCAGACAGCAACGAACGAGGGGCGAAAAATAAGCGTTGTCCTGACCAGTGATACTCACACCCTGTGGGTGAATAAGGAAGAATGAAAACACATTAACAACATGGAAAACGGGATTTGTACCTGTGTGGACACAATGTGAAAGGATCGTTCACCCTGTGTAGAAAAAAGGACACTGATACCGCAGAGAAAGCAGGGCAATGTGGGAACTGCTGGAAGGGATTCAATTAACCACAGAAATGGAAACTCATTTAATCAGTAACACTGGGGAGAGGCCGTTCACCAGTCCCGTGTGTGGGAAGGGATGACTGATCAAAACAATTTCGAGACTCCAGCAGGATTACATATCCCATCAGGTGTTCGATTATGCTGTCAATGCTGCTGTTAATCCCAACCAGATATTTGCTCCATAGCGTCAATCATAGAGTCATACAGCATGAAGGCATACAGGCCCGTCAGTGCAACCAATCCATGCTGAACATACTGCCAAACTAATCTACTCCCATCCGCCTCCTCCTGTACCCGTTGGGTGGTTATAATGCCCTTGTAGTTTTATTACTGTGTTGTTAATCAAAAAAACCAGGTAATATTTTGAGGACAAAGAGTTAAGGTCCTGGCATGACAGATGGTGGAGTTTGAATTCAATAAGCACCTGGAATTGAAGAATCTCGTGATGACCTAAATCAGTTGTGTGGAAAATCCCATCTGATTCACTCATGCCAGTTCGGGAAGCAAATTGTCATATGCAGCTGCTCTTTCCCACAGGTGACTCCAGATGTATAATACCGCGGTTGACTCTTAAATGTTCCATGGGAAATAACTGATGTACTAGGCATGAATAAATTTATTTTAAAAATCCCACTTTCCCGTTCATATTTTGAATCAATTGTCCATTAAATGTTGCAAACATACGCTCATCCATCACTTCCTCAGCAAGTTAATTGCACACGTAAAACACCTTCCTTAAAAAAAGCCTCCCATGACTTTAAAAAATAAACTCTGTCTTTTCATCTTAAACATATGCCTTCTCACCTTGAAATCCCCATCCTGAGAAAAGGCAGCTATCGTTAACTCTAACTTGCCTCTCAATAATTCATAAATTTCTGTCAGGTTGTTGTGGTTCTGTTCGCCGAGCTGGAAATTTTTGTTGCAAACGTTTCGTCCCCTGTCTAGGTGACATCCTCAGTGTTTGGGAGCCTCCTGTGAAGCGCTTATGTGGTGTTTCCTCCGGCATTTATAGTGGCCTGTCCCTGCCGCTTCCGGTTGTCAGTTTCAGCTGTCCGCTGTCGTGGCCTGTAAATTGGGTCCAGGTCGATGTGTTTGTTGATGGAGTTTGTGGATGAGTGCCATGCTTCTAGGAATTCCCTGGCTGTTCTTTGTTTGGCTTGCCCTATAATGGTAGTGTTGCCCCAGTCGAAATCATGTTGCTTGTCGTCTGCGTGTGTGGCTACTAAGGATAGCTGGTCGTGTCGTTTCGTGGCTCGTTGATGTTCATGGATGCGGATCGTTAGCTGTCTTCCTGTTTGTCCTATACAGTGTTTTGTGCAGTCCTTGCATGGGATTTTGTACACTACATTAGTTTTGCTCATGCTGGGTATCAGGTCCTTCGTTCTGGTGAGTTGTTGTCTGAGGGTGGCTGTTGGTTTGTGTGCTGTTATAAGTCCGAGTGGTCGCAGTAGTCTGGCTGTCAGTTCTGAAATGCTCCTGATGAATGGTAGTGTGGCTCGTCCTTTGGGTTGCGGTATGTCCTCGTTCCGTTGTCATTCTCTAAGGCATCTGTTGATGAAGTTGCGCGCGTATCCGTTTTTGGCGAATACCTTGTACATGTGTTCCTCTTCCTCTTTTTGCAGTTCTGGTGTGCTGCAGTGTGCCGGACTGACAACCGGAAGCGGCAGGGACAGGCGACTATAAATGCCGGAGGAAACACCACAGAAGCGCTTCACAGAGGGCTCCCAAGCACTGAGGATGTCACCAAGACAGGGGATGAAACGTCTGCAACAAAAATTTCCAGCTCGGCGAACAGGACCACAACAACGAGCATCCGAGCTACAAATCTTCTCCCAAATTCTGTCAGGTCGCCGTTCAAACCCCTAACCTAGAGTGAAAACAGTCTCAACTAGGAGACAGTGAGAACTGCAGATGAGAGATCAGAATCCAGAGTGTTGTGCTGGGATGCACAACAGGTCATGCAGCATTTGAGGAGCGAGAGAATCGACATTTCGGGGAAGAGCCTGATGAAGAACACTTGCGCAAAAAAAAAATTCTCCTGCTCCTGGGATGCTGCCTTCGCTGTTGTGGTTTTCCAGCACCCCGATCTCGAAGCTGAAAATAGTCTCAGCTTATCCAGCCTTTCATTATAACTCAAACCTTCCACACACAGCAACATGCGTGCATACTTTTTTGAAACTGTTCCAGCTGAATAATATCATTCCTACAACTGGGCGACCGGAACTGGACATAATACTGCAGAAGAGGCCTCATCAATGTCCTGCAAAGCTTCAACATAACGTCCCGACTCCTATACACGAAGGACTGAACAATGAAGGGAAGTATGTTAAATGCCTTTGAACCACCTTATCTGTAGGTGATGAAAACTACAAGGAATTATGCACCTGCACCCCGAGCTTCCGTGTTCTCCAACACTACGCAACTTGTTGTTGTACCAAAATGCAACACATTTATCCAGATTGAACTCCATGTTACATTTTTCAGTCCAACGACTCATTGGATGAAGATCCTTTTGAAACTTCGATAATCTTCCTTACTGTCTACAATTCTGGCGTCGCCTGCAAACCTACGAATCATTCCTGCAGTGAGTTCCACTGTTTTCTCATAGAGATCAATGATTCATATTTACTTGTAGTGGCCGTGATTTAGCAGTGTGCAGATCATACAACAGTTAGTCATGCAATTAACAATGAGGAAGAAAGCCGCAGACTGCAGGGAGATATTCAACAATTGGAAATAAAAATGGTGAAAGCAATTCATTCCAGGCAAGTTGGTGATAGTGAAGCAAGTTCAAACTTCAAACCAGCCGCCCTCGCTCCAGTTGTGGCACTCAGCTCTCTCAGCAAGATGCACTGTCGATTGCTATAAACGGGAAAACATTTTCCCTTCTGTCCCGCCTTTGACCATGAGCACTCCCAACCTCGGAATTACTTGCGCCTCTAAACCGTCATAGAAATACCGTGCATTCACCGGTTGTGTCACTGGAGTTTTCGAGTATCTCTGCGACCTCATTCCCATCCCGACTTCCAGTTGGATCTTCGCGACTGCGCCACTCAATTCCTCTGATTCTGGGGCTGGAAATTGGGACTATGTGGCAGCGTTGGTTACTGCCTTGTGTGGGGAAACTGGTGAAATAGCCGATGTTAAACTGCATTACTATTGAAGCATACATTTCAACAACACCTGCACTGTCCCCGGAGTTTTTGATGTTTTCGAGAAATCTATTTATCTCAGCCAACAGCATATAAATAATGGAATCACCACAGCCACTGGTGGAACCGATATTAAACGGTCAGCCCATTCTGAGTTCCCACATTTCTGCCACTGTTCGCTCATCACTGATATTGTGCATTTGGTGCGCTGCCTAACATTTCCTATGATACAGTACTTATTGCATGGTGCTCGTGTGCGCGTCTGTGGGACGCCGTGATCGTATAATGGTTAGTACTCTGCGTTGTGGCCGCAGTAACCTCGGTTCGAATCCGAGTCACGGCACTAATTGCTCTATCTGTCCCAGTTTTTGTGAAACACGAAGGAATCAGTTGTTTGAACATGGTAATTTTCTCCAAAGGTGATTATCTTTTCCCTTCAAATTCTGCTCGCTCACATCTCTGTGTTTCATATGTCCGAATTCAAATCCACCCGTTCTCAGAGATTTCTCTCCCTCCTTCGATCACTAACCGAACTTTCCGTCCCACACCCCCATTTCATTAATTTAGAGATGTCAGTGTTCGACTATGGTGTACAAAGTTAAAAATCACACAACACCAGGTTACAGTCTAACAGGTTTAACTGGGCACTAGTTTTGGGAGCGCTGCTCTTTCATCATGTGGTTGTGAAGTCATTTCCTATTTCATTAAGGCACTGCAGAATCAAACACTGACTCGCACATTGATACTCTTCACTCTGTGCTGCTGCGGTCACTGTTGCTGGGTGAACGTGCCCCAACCCCACCATAGGGACCTGCAGACCAGTTGCTTCATTTGCTTACCACTGTTGTGAGGCCAATCCTCAGGTAGCAGCTTTTACTGATATGGACTTGCGATTATTGGGAGTCAAGCTCAGGAAAATGACACAAGACAATATCGAGGAAAAGTGACTTCATTGAGAAAGATTAGTTTCATGGGTTTTCTGCAATGGCTGAGCACTATTACCACTAGACTGTTAATTCAGAAAATAAGCAAACGAACCAGGGACCCGGGTTTGACTCCAACCATGCCAGGTGTTAGAATTGAGATTCAATAAATATCTGGAATTACGAATCTAATAACACCTACGAATCCATGGTCAATTGTTGAAAAAATAAAACAATCGGGTTCACTGACGTCCTTTGAGGAAGGAACCTGCCATTCTTACCTGGTCGGGCCTCAATGTGACTCCAGACTCACTGCAATACAGTTGAGTGTCAACTGCCCACTGTGCAATTAGGGATCACAATCAATACTGCCGAGCCAGCGACGCCCTCATACTGTAACAGAATAGAAAAAAAACTTAATTCGGCTCCAGCTAGATTACTGTGTGCAGTTCTGCAATTCACAGTATAGCAATGATGTGATCGCACTGGGAACGTTGCAGGAGAGATTCAATGGGATATTGTCTGGGCTGAAGAGTTTCAGTTATGTCGAGAGATTGGACAGACTGGGGTTGTTTGTCGCTGAGCAGAAGAGATTGGAGAAGATATGACTGAGATGTACAAAATAATGAGGGATTTGGATAATATAGACTGAAAAAAACGTTTGTTATTGATGGAGGGATCGAACACTGGGGCCAAGAGATTTCGGGAAAAGGCAGAAGGTTTTGGGTAGCTGTGCGGAAAGAGTCAGAGAGGTGGAGACCCTACCGACCTGAAAAAATTGAGATGTTAATTTGTGATGCCAAAACATATAAGACTATAGGCTAAACAATGAAAAACTTGATTCAGGTCGTTAAGCCGTTGTGTTGGACAAGTGCAGCCACAACAGGATAAAGGGCTTCCTTCGATGTTTTTGTCCTCCACAGTATCGTGGTTCGTGTTCCCTCCTGTCACAGGGCTCAATTCTGCGCTGGGGGCACCGTGAAAGTTTTAAACCTGTAGCTCTGTTCCCCAGTGAAGGTTATTAATGCCTGGCCTTCCATTCTCGATTGGATATGTCACAGGAAGGACAGTGCTGTCTAAATCAGCTGGGGAAGGACTGCAGCCCCTGGGGCAGAGAGCGTCAGTGAAAGTGCAAGCACGTAATTTCTGTAAACTGTACATTGTGTTTGTGTTGCAATGAAAACCATTATATAGAGTTGTTCCTGACTGATATGTTGACTTAAAGCAGGAATCTGAGTAAGACAAAAGAGTAAACTCACTCAGATCCGAGTGCAGAAACATTTCCGGCAGCACTAATGAGGATGTACAGCGTAGAACCGCATTTGAATGCATTGAATTCGGGTTGACGGGGGCCGCTTGCTTTCACTCGGCGGACTTACCAGTGTGTAAAGCCATTACACATGATACAGATAGTGTTCAATGTGATGGTACATTTGCTCAGTGGGTCGCACTGCTGTTAAGTCTATAGGTTAGGTGGATTGGCAATGCTCCATTGCGCCGATGTGTCCAGGGGGAGTGAATTCAGTAAGTTAAGTGAATTAGCCATGGGTAACGCAGTGATAAGGTCAGCAGTCACACGATGCCAGGTTTTATTGCAGCAGGTTTATTTAAAATTACAAGCCAGAGGCCTGCAGTGATAGAGAGGGGAGATGGTCTGGTTGAGATGCTGTTCAGAGTGTCCCGACAGACTCGATTGGCTGAATTGTACTTTCTGCCTTGTAGAGAATCTGTGATTCTATCAGAGAGGACACTGCCAGCTTTTACTGGGGAGCTAAGGCATTAGTGATGATGCTGACGGCGTTTAGTGGGGATGGCATTTTAGTTATTTGTGTTTTGGAAAACTTGAAACTGAACCAAGGAAAACCGAATGCAAGTTTTCCAGAGTATGTGAGGTTTGGAGAGAGTAAATAGGTGGTAAATTCACTATTTCAAGTTCGTATATTTCTGAACGTCAGGCTTTCAAAACCATCGATGTAGGACAAAGAAATGATGGGAGCAGAATTTCTGTCACTCAGAGAATCCGTTTCCAAAATATTTGGAAAGGCACATTTAGAGACACACAAGCAGTGAGTTTTTCCTCGAGAGAGACAACCTGTGGCTCGGTAAAAGTGTAAAAGTGGGATGTGGGGGTGGAAGGTGCGAGGAAACAATGTCTAATTTGGAAGAATTCAGATATAAAGAAATATCGCAAACGTATGCAGCTGAATAAGATTCAGCAAAAAAAAAACCTCAGAGTTTTGAAAGATTTCTATTAATATTTCACATGCAGCATTACAAATGGAACTGAGCAGATTTTGTATATTATCAAGGAAAGAAATTCCATAATGAATAGGAAGTGACCCGTTTCTTAGAGATCGATTTCGTGCTTTAATCCCATGGTTTAAAGGTGGGACGACAATCGCCATGATGTTGGGTTCATTTGATACCCACTGAAATCTGCCAACGTAACTGAGCATGAAAACTGGCATCTTGTTTTGTAATTTAGCCTTCTGTTTTCTCATCAATATTTTCTTTAAGCTGGAATGAATTCGGAGCAAAATTCAATACAACATTAAACATTTCAATCATGTAAATGCAATTCACTTCCGATCATTCCAATGAACAAAGTGAAGTTGCAGCAAAATTAATAATATGAAACGAACAACACCGCATTTCCGGGAATTTTACCCACTTCAGGTTCATCCATTTGAGAAAGTCCATCGATCTAAAACATCACCTTCACTTCTCTCTCCGTATATACTTCTTCACGTGAGAGAGAAACTGTCTGAAGAAATTATGCGTCAAGACTAAATGAATGAACGTGACCGGAATTACATGTTTGCTGGTTCATTCTGAGACAGTACCGACTCGGAATAAATCAAGGACAGGGTATTCCTTCCAAGGACGAGGTCAATTCCTTGGATTTTGCTGATATTATTATTCCGCTGAAAGTAGAAACATAATGGTGTGAATTCGATTCTGCTCAGGGAATTTCTTCTCCCCGAGGTGCACCATATGTAATCTTGATGTGGTTATATGTGAGCCCCTTTTCCGTGGACTTAAGTGGCCCAGAGTTTAACGCGACAGGTTGCTCTTTCATTGTGCATGTGTGGATTTGAATCCTACTCTGGCTGTTACTTCTATCAAACGCAGCTGTGGTTTCCCTTTGTACCTCGCATCTTTAGGATACACTGGATGGAGAATCTTGCTCTTGTCCTTCATTGCATTGGAGATTTGTGATAAATTGATACCTCATCGAAGTCGAAATAAAGCAATTTGATTCTGTTGTATGTTAAATTGGGATAATGAAAAGGAGTGCAAACGTTTCTTTCCACCTTTCATTCCATCTTGACTTTCTATGAATTTACTTCGAATGAAAGTGAAACAAATAAGGAGAGATTGGGTGCAATAGTTTATCCAGTGGGATTGTGAATTTTAATGTAACATTCCACACAAAGTTCTGATCAGTATTTCAAACAGTCAATTGGAATTGGAACCACAGGAAAATTTTCCAATGAAACGAAACTTTCATTCTTTCACAACCTTTTGCTGTGTGAATCATACCGCGATCCATCATCCAGCATGACGCCAAGTTGGCAACAATATTAGATCCACCCATTTTCTTTAGCAAACACAACTTCTGCACATACCCATCTACGGTGTGCCCAGTGCCATTTGTTGTCTGCAGGCCACAGCACATTTCTTGTTCATGAGCTTATGAGCCTAGTTCCTAATCTGTCTGATCAGTTTGGAAACCTTTTCTATCACTTCATCCCATCCCCTCAGAATTCTAAATTTATCAATAAAGTAAGGCGTTAGACAAAATGATGTAGGATTGGAAGTGGGCCATTCAGCCCATCGAGTCTGCTCCACCATTCAATGAACTCATGGCTGATCTGATAATCCTCAACACCATTCTCCTGCATTGCCCCGACAAAGCTTCATCGCCTTTCTGGTTAAATATCTGTCTTTCACAGTTGGAAATACACAGCAACTCGGCCTCAACAACAGTTTTGGTCAGGAGTTCCACGGTTTCACTGCCCCGAGAAAAGAAATTACTCCCCATTTCTAAATTAAATTGGCAATATCTAATTCTGAGTTCATGTCCTCTGGTGCTCTCCTCAAACCAGAGAGTAAAGCACCTGCCTGTAACTACCCTGTCAAGATCCCATGAATATTGAACGTGTATAAATGTTATTACGTGATTATAGAGCTGCACTCCGCCTCCTTTGTTTCAAGGAGAATAATCCCAGCCTAACCAATCAGTCCACGAAGCTCCATTTTCTCCAGTGTTGACAACATGTTCATTAATCTCTGCTGTCCCCTGCAGAATCCATACATATTATTAAGGCAGGTGGAGAGATTTTTGCGAGGAAACGTTTGAAATTTCAAGCACAGACGGGAATTCGAACTTGAAATCTGACAGCGACTGGAATCAAATTGGTCCACACAAGGACGAAATAGAGTAATGATAACTCTGGCAAATGAGGATCTAATCATATCCCACTGACATTAAATGGCTTTACTGTAACCAAATTATCCCGTGTAATTGTCCACAGAGCTAGTATTTAGAAAAATAAACAGATAGAAGCTGGCTATATAAACAACTTGACAACAGAAACATGTCCTTTGGTAGTCATTTTTTGATTATAAACTCAACTTGTGTCTCCGTGAATCCTACACCGTTTGCAAGGCACAAATGAGACGTGGAACATAACTCTCTGCACTTGCCTCAATGGGTGTAACTTCAGTAACACTTAAGGAACTGGACATCGTCCACGACAATGCAGTCACTTGATTGTACCCTCTTCAATACCTGCAATATTCATTCGCTTCATTCGAGGCACAATTGCCACAGAGTGCACCAACTCCAGGATGCACTGGAGTAAGTCACGTGGGCATATTTGACAGAACATTCAAAGCTCAACTGCTGTACTGACTATAAGGACAATGTTGGAAGATGCAACGAAACGCCACCATTTGCAAGTTCCCCTTCAAGGCCCATAGCACTCTGACCTGGAAAGGAATCAGTGATAAACTCATTGGTGAAACAGTCTTGATGGGCAAAGTTGCATACTTCAGCCTACCATGTTTTATTTTACAATTTTAAAAAAAAATGTTTATGTGGTGACCTGACTTGTGCTCGGTCCTTTAGCTGTTCCCTAAACTGGTAGTTGCTAAAGTGGTCAACAATAGAAAATATCTGAAAACCCTCTCAATCAACTGATTCCCCTCAAGATTAGAGTGGTGTTGGAGAGAGGTGCAGCTGGTCTGGCAGCATCTGAGGAGCACAAAAAATGAACATTTCAAGACCTGCATGTCATCGGGAGAGTGGGAGGGGGAGATGAAATGTTTAGCCATGAGGCCATTGGGATTGATTCTTGTGGGTGTCCTGGAGATATTCTCTGAAGTGCTCTGTGAGAAGACATCCGGTCTCCCCAATTTAGAGTAGACCGCATCGGGAGCAACGCACACAAGAAATGACAAGAAATGTGGAAGTGCGGGCGAAACTGTGATGGATGTTGGAGCCTTGGACAGAGATGAGGTGGTAGATGTGGGCGCAGGTTTTGCAATTCCTGCAGTGGCACAGGAAGGTGCCGGGAGGGAAGGGTGGGAAATTGGAGGGCGTGGACTTGACTGGTAGTGACAGAGTGAATGGTCTTCGCGGAAAGTGGATAGGGCTGGAGAGGAGAACCTACCCCTGGTGGTGGAATCCCTGGCGAAACTGTCAGTGGATGATGTGATTTATGCAGAGGTTGGTGGGATAGAAGATGAGGACCTGGGGGGTTCTGTAATTGTTATGGTTGGAGGTTTGGGGTTCATGGGTGGAGGTACGGAACATGGATGAGTTGCGTTGGAGGGCATCTTCAACCACATAGATTGGGAAGTTCCGGTCTTTAACGAAGGAGGCCATCTGGTGTGTTCTGTGGTGGAACTTGTCCTTTGGGAGCAGAGGGTAAAAACAATTACTGCAGATGCTGGAAACCAGAGATTAGATTAGAGCAGTGCTGGAAAAGCACAGGCAGAATCCGAGGAGCATAAAATTCGAAGTTTTGGGCAAAAGCCCTTCATCAGGAATACAGGCAGAGTGCCTGAAGGATGGAGAGATAAATGAGAGGGGGTGGGGAGAAAGTAGCATAGAGTATGAAACACACCAGATGGC
This sequence comes from Chiloscyllium plagiosum, assembly GCF_037043375.1. Classification (NCBI taxonomy): domain Eukaryota; kingdom Metazoa; phylum Chordata; class Chondrichthyes; order Orectolobiformes; family Hemiscylliidae; genus Chiloscyllium; species Chiloscyllium plagiosum. The sequence goes on along the minus strand of NW_028270176.1, from coordinate 67,126,511 downwards.
CTCCTTCTTCAGAGACCGCAATTTCCCTTTGTATGTGGTTAAAGATGCCCTCCAATGTAACTCGTCCACATCCTGAACCTCCGCCCTCAGAGCCATCCCCTCCAAACGTAACAAGGATAGATCCCCCCTGGTGCTCATCTTCCACTCTTCCAACCTTCGCATAAACCAAATCATCCGCCGACATTTCCATCACCTCCAAACGGACCCCACCACCAGGCATATATTTCCCTCCCTATCCCATTCCGCCTTTCACAAAGACTGTTCCCTCCGTGACTATCTGGTCAGGTCCACGCCCCCCAACACCCCACCCTCACATCCTGGCACCGCAGGAATGGCAAAACCTGCGCCCATACCTCCTCCCTCGCCTCCATCAATGGGCCCAAAGGAGCCTTCCACAGCCATCAAAGTTTTACCGGCACATCCACCAATATAATTTATTGTATCTGTTGCTCCCAATGCGGTCTACTCTACATTGCGGAGACAGGACGTCTCCTAGCAGAGCGCTTTAAGAAACATCTCTGGGCCACACGCACCAATCAACCACACTGCCCTGTGGCCCAACATTTCAACTCCCCCTCCTACTGAGCCAAGGGCACCGTTCCACAAAATTAAGAAGGTGTAATGCTGCACGGTTATGATGTCCCTCCTCATTGTATAAGGTTCCAGTGATTTATCTGCCAATCACTCAATTTAGCAAACTGCATTTTCTGCTCACAATGTGATCTCGTCTGGACTGGGGAGAGAAAAACAGAGTGGGTGGCAAACGTGTGTACACCTACGTTCTGTCTGCAAGCAAAAAAAGACCCTGAGGTTCCAGATCCCTGTCACTGCAACATCCCACTGTGTTCCCATGCCTCCATTTCAGTTTGGTCTGCTGCAGAGCTCCTGCATAACACAGCGTGAGTTGGAAGAGCGGCACGTCATTTCCTGCTGACAGACCGTACAATCTTCAGTAACCAACATCGAGTTCAATCATTTTAGACCCTGTTCACCTTCTTTCACGTTCCTACCCCACCTACACATACCATTCGTTCCAAAGGCGGATCGTTTGGCTCGAAAATCTCTCCACAGATCCACTAGACCTGCTGGTTTTGTTCAGATATTTCTGCTTTTGTTGTGTTCTGATTGCCAGCCTGAAGGAAACGTGCGTTTACACGAGAGCGTGGTCAGAGTAGATTTACCAAGGTGGTGCCTGCAATTCCCTCTGCGAAGATAAGCGAAAGTGAGGACTGCAGGTGCTGGAGCTCAGAGTCGAGATTGTAGTGCTGGAAAAGCACAGCACGTCAGACAGCATCTGAGGAGAAGAGAATCGATGTTTCGGGCACAAGCCACCGTCATTCCATTACCAGCCGATGCCTGGAGGAAGAACGTCTCATATTCCAACTTAGGACCCTGAAAACAATAGGATAAATGTGTATTTCAACACCTTCCTCATTTCGCTTCCCCCCACATTATCCCAGTCCCTACTAGGCTTTGGTCGCCGGACCCATGCATCAATCCCCCTTCTGAACTATCACATTCTCCCTCACCTTCGTCCATGTTCCAATCACCTGACCACCAACCCCATTCCTCTCCCTCAACCCCGACTCAAAATTCTCATTCCTGATGAAGGGCTTATGACCGAAACATCGATTCTCCTGTTCCTCGGATGCTGCCTGACCTGCTGTGCTTTTAATGCACTACACTCACGCCACTGCAAAGATGGATGAGATCGTCTGGGGCTCTTTATCTGAGAGCGGAGAAAGCTGAGAGAGAAATTGATTAACGTGCACAGAATGGGATTAGATATGTATGACAGTAATAAACTTCTTATGGAAAGGGTAAATAACCAGGGATATAGATGAAAAGCTAGAGGGAGAATGTTCAGAGAAGATTTAGGAAGAATGTTTACACCCTGACAGTGTTGTTTGTTTGGAACTCATTGATGAACGTGTGCTAAAGCTTAGAGTCATCATAATACGCAGGAGTATTTAGCCGAACACTTGAGGAGCTAGAGCATGCACGGATAAGGACCAGGTACTGGAAAGTGGGGCGAGGATAAACCGAAGTTTGATGAAAGACTTGAATACTGTAACTTTGGGTGCAGTAAAATGGAGGTTAGCGCAGCTCTGCAGCCCAATGAAAGACGTGTTGGACCTCTACTGCATTGTTAAGATTGCGATTCAAAGTTTGTGGGTTTGAGTCCCACCAGAATCGGAGTGTAGTTCAGATTTCAGCTGAATCAATGATTGTTCTGCTGACTCATCATCAATTCCGATCGCCTGGAGTTCTCGTCCCCGCTACTGACCAGAGAAGACTCCTCACCTTCTTGGTGGTGATTTTTGATGGAATCGTATCATTTGAAACATGATCAACCAAGAATCCCATTGCATAAGCTCACTGTCTCTAAACACATTTCCCGCCCACAGTTGCACTGAGTGTTTCGGTTTATTCTGTGTATTTTTCCCTTTGGGTGACAGGTTGATGTGGATGGGCTGGGAGAAGACATTGACGTGTTCGGTCAACCATAATAATATCAAATGGCGGGGTGGTGCTGGCGGGTGAAATGGCCCCCTCCTATTCCTCTCTGTCTGTGCTGTTTCTGACAGAGGGTTTTAAACAATAACATGATGAGGACCCTGTGAATCTACACAACGGAATACCAAGGTCCTCCCATTTATCCCACTGCTCTCACAGCTGGAATACACAGCTCCTGTTGTAGCTTTAGATCAGACAGTGGAGGATTCTCCCAGGCGCTCTGTCAGACTGCATGCTCCTTCACATAGGTTTCCCACCGGACACATGGAGCAAGCAAGCATGTGTATATTGGAGGTTCAGCAAAAGATTTTCCCGTTTCCTGGCTAGAGTTCTGGCCACGGTAATAAACATGAATTTCGGGCATTATGGCATTATCTATCTCACTTTTGATTCTTATCACTTTACAATTTAAACTGAAAATCAATTTACTCTTGCATGATATTCTTATATCTTCAGTATTCATGAAAACTGTGCAACATGTCGTTGGATGTAGCCATGGTGAAGATTGATGATGAGTGCAGTATGTTTCATGTTGTCTGTAAGAACTTGCGGAAGGAGGTGAAGTGTCGTTGAATCGAATTCTGTGCTAAATTGAAGCCAACCGAATGAGAAGTTCTGTGACAGCGATAATATCAATTGTCTGTAAACAACGCAGCGACCCACAGAAACCCATTTTTCAATCAAGTCTATTTTGCACAACGTTTTTCTATGTCCCATTTCCTGAACCTGATGCGCGTATAGTCACAGGGACACATCAGTTCCTCCTCCTCTGCCTCACCTTTAATTTCAGAACGACAACAAAAGTAGAACATGCGGGTCGAAGGTCCCAGAGGTACGAGTAGGGCACTTTATAGGCTTGCTGCCGGCGGCTCCAGTGGAGCAACTGATCAGCGCTTGGCACTGAACAGTGTGTTAAAATGCCGCTGTTGTAATTTCAATACTTATCTAAAGCTGGTTTTACTGACGTTGATCAGGAATTATTGGAGCATCAGACTGAAGCGTAGTTGAAGAATAATGTCGAATAAAGCAGCATCTATTCTAAAACTCCAGTTTCTGATTTGTGGGATTGTTCTGTCTTTGGGAAAGGTATCAATTATTACCCGTAAAACTGCACATATTCCCCAGGTAATAAACCATCTGTGGATCGAGAAACAGGTGATATTTTAGCTTGATAACCTTTTTCAAATCTCTAACACTGCACTGGATTACATTCTTGAAAATGTTGTTAAACTCATTTCATATAATCCTGTTTGCTGCAAACTCACACAGATCATTAAACCGTTCAAAAGGAATTAGATTTATCTCTTTGGGTAGACTGAATGTTGTCAGTGAATCTGGTAAAGTCATGACAAATAGTTTTGCTGCTGTGCAGAACAGAGGATTCCAACAGGAACAAGGACGAGTCTTGTCGCTGGATTTTTCGGGTGGAGATCAGTGAGTATTAAATGGACTCAGTGCCGTTCCTGGTCATTGTGAACAAATGTTCAAGGCAACAGATGGCAAAAATAATTGTGCTTGACATTGACAGGTCCATCCCTACTCACTCGAGTCACAATTGCATTACAGATCGCAGGAGCAGTGGAGATGATGATTCTTATGGCAACCTGAGAGAGTGTGGCAATTAATCCCACGATGTTAGTCTCACTCTATACCATAAACCAGTTAGCCAGCGGACTGAGATAACCAGCTTCCATTTAATGTAAAGCTAAAACAAACAGCTCAGTACATTAACAATTTGTAGTAGTTAACTTCGAATCAGCTGCTACACATTTCAACACCACCAGCTCTTCTTACACTTAACATGTTCAGTTGCAGATATTATGCAATTCCTTTCCGATGAACGCTAAACAAATTGTGAGAGTGTCACTTTTGCCTCCCCATTCAGGCAGCCCAGAGTCCCTGCTCCTGTTAAATTCGCTCCTTGTGTGTCTGCAACTGGCCGTTCAAATATGCTGGAAGCAAATTCCAATTTTATTTTTCTGCCTGGAAAGTAATCTCCAATATCAAAAACTCAGAATAAAAAGTATCTGCTGCGAACATCGTTGTCGTTCTTCCCATGTTTTGAAGCTCTAACCTCTAGTTATACACTCACCTGAACGAGGTAATTTCCCACTTATTTACCCTTACCAACCTCACATCCGCTGGAAAACCTCCATTAGGACACAACTCAGTCATTCCTGATTTATGTCGCATAAATCTTCATCTATTCCACCATCCCATTAAATCCCTTATTTTCTTTTCTCGTGCCTATTCCTCCCAGTAAATCTCATTTCCATAGTCTCTAACGATTTTGTATCAAGGGAACTCTGACCATATCCTTCCGAACCAAATTGAACCCCCCAACCCCCGTGTATTTCATCAGTAAATTTCGCCCCGTGAAATGATGCTGAGTCTAATTCAACTCATGAAAACTTAACACAATGCTATGCAATCTCATTACTGATACAGGAAAGATGAAGGCTATTTCACTTATAGCTGAATCTGTTGGCTCCAGCAACATTGGGTCAAATCGCAGTCACATAGGTGACTGTTGTTCGCATTTTTACTTCTTCTCAACGTGTGCTGAAGTAACACAGTGCGAAATAAATTAATATTGTTAGACATAAGTAAGGGGGCATGTTAAATCTGAGGTTATGAGAATAAAGCAGTTTTGATTAACATTGACCAGAGATTGTTCAAATCTCAGACACATGAGATTGATAGAGAGCAATGTTGAGAGAAATAAACTGTCTTGGCAAATGCAGGTGTTATGAAGTTGTGGGTGTAACGTACTTTTAATGGTGCTGAAATGTCTGGCTAGCACAAGCAGTCCAGAACAACATAACATTTGATGAAAACAACTAAGAACTGTGTTACATGGATATAAAAATCAAATTTGAATTCGGCCAATCAGTTTAAATTATGCCCCAATCAAGTTTGATTTTGATATTTTTAAAATGTTAAAACCAATGAAACGGTCCGACGCTTTGTGGGACAAATATCGGACATTTTGAAGAGTTACTCAGAGCGGCAAAGAACAGCAAAGAGAGCAGCTAAAAGACCAACAGATGTAGGATGTTAGTAAAATCTCCAAGAGGTGCCTATCTGGAGAAATAGATTGCATAGAAAAAAAGCATCAACACCGACCTGGAGAAAAACATCTACAGAGGAAGATACAAAGAGAACATTCGACAACGATCTAGTTATTAAATTTGAACCTTTTGGTAAAAGTTATTGAGGTCGGAGTGAGGGAAAGTATTGCAGAGCAGAAGGTTGAGAGAAAGGAGTTGTAGGTTGATTATTCTCTGTCAATAAAAAGCAATAACGTTGTTATTTTTAACTTTAAGTAGTGATTTTTGGGTTGTTTCTTTGTCTCTGGAATTTTGACAGAATACAGAAAGGGGTGAATCCTTTCCGCTTTGCTGGTTTCCATTAGCAGAGGGGGGTTTTCCCGTCACTTAACACCAGTTTCTGTGGTTGCTTTTGTTGTTTTGCTCATTTGTGCATTTTGCCTTATTAACGATTTTGAAGTTGTCCTGTCTACACAAAACGTCCGTGCTTTTGTACCATTGTACAAAAGGTGCAGTGTGTCTAAGCGACAGGGCTCCCGACAATAACATGGAAACAACACTGCGCACTCTCCTCAAGTCTGGAAAACGATCCCTACACAGGTAATTTACATCCCGCTCTCAAGGGGCTTTGCATTCCATCGCTTTCAATTCCTCACAGAATCCGTTTCAACAGATTTTGTCACTGAGTCATTTCTTTGTGCTCAAATCCGGTGAGCAGAGGGTCCCAGTTGGAGTGTGCTGACCCCATAACCCAGAGGTTAGACCATACTCTGTGAACTGTACTCTGCTTTTCATCATTTCACGAACTGCATGTAGATGTTTCTATGCTCTGCAAATGTTCACGCCTGTTTTAAGAAGCGGGATAAACAGTTCCTGGTTCCTGCTTTTGTTGTCACACAGACCAAGTTTGTAAATGCTGGGAACATGCATTGGTCGTGACTGTTTGCTCTCCCACATCCGTTTTCTCGCCAGCAGGTGGTAAGATGATGGTCTGAATCGCTTTCTTCTGTTCCCTGTCACTCCGGGATGATGTGAGCTGTGGAATCTGTTCTCTGAGCTGGCGGTAACGTGATAAAACTTATGCACATCAGGTGCAATGTGCCTGAGCGACAGGACACGCTGCAGTTACATCCCATGCTGATTCAGACAGCAGAGCCCTCGCTATGACTTCGAGAAGGACAAAGACACAGATGACTGGAAGAGATTCTCTCTTTCCCTGCAGTTCTTCACATTTCTATCTGTCTCAGAGGGCGTTATTTGCACACGGTTCCCTAAAGATTATTAAGTCCTGTGCATGCGCGATCTCTCTTTTGTGCAGCTTTCCAGAATTTCCATAACTCCGACTACCTCTAACCCCCTCCCGCGCTCCACAACCCCGTGTTTGATAGTGGGCTGAAAAGCGTGTTCATGTTTCTCTCCCACAACACTAATTGCCAATTGAAGATGAGTTCGTCCAGCTGCCAATGATGGGAGCCCGCTCGCAAAGGAAGTGGCTAGCACAGCCTCCGGGGAACCGGAAGTCAGAATTGCAAGGAGCTGCAATTAAAACTCAGTGCGGCCTTCCCTCCGAAACAACAGAAAAACCCTATTTTTAAAACAAGGAAACTCACCTGATTTATGGATCATGCTTCTGTTGCGGTTCTGGTTTGTTGGTCTTGGGTGTGATATCGCCTCGGGTGGGTGATGTTCGTGTGAGAAGTCACACTTGAGCACTGGAATTTTGCATATGGTTCTATTTTTGACTCAGAATGTATACTTTTGATGAGCTCGAGTTCAGAACAAGGTAGCGAAGCTTAAAGACACACAAAATCAACTTCTTGGAGGTCGTTACAAGACTGAGAAATCTCTTGCCAGAGCTGGGAATAAACTGATGAAGGTGAGACACATCAGTTGTAGAGTGCTCTATGCGCATGACGCACTGCAGTTATTCCCCACGCCGTTTCACATAGTAGTGTTCTCCCTGTGAAATGAAAAACTGTGACTTACAATTTGTTGGAGACAGAATTGCGATACAGGCACATCTCCGCGTTATTAGGACATACATCACCAACTATGAATAACCACAGGGATATACAAGCGTCAGAGAGTCGCTATGGACTCGATAGGCTGAACAGCTTCTATCGGCGCGTGAGTGACGCCACGCATTGATGCTGTCCGTCTTCCTGTCTCTCGGACAGAGTGGCTGATGGTGAAACAAAGTCTCATTGTTAACCTTATTTTCTGCGTTAAACTGTCTGCAGGCCCGCAGCTCAGGGACGTGGGGATAGCTCTCAGTGAGTGAGACTTTCAATCGGATTATCTTTATCTAGGAAAGTTGGGGCTCAGATGTTCACTGCTGCCCGATTGCAGCAAAGAAGTCGATGTTACTGTTACAAAAACCTTTCTGCAGGATTGATGTGTGAATATGGATTTTGAACAGCAAACAGGCTGCACAAAAAATGCTCTCACATGACTTTACCTGAGGGTGGAGAGTCTGGAGTACATTTGCGCCTTACTCACCAGCTCAACATCTTTATCGTTGGCTCAGGTAAATGATATTTGCAGGAAGCTCCCAAACAAACTTGCTGATTCGCAGCACTTGATGACATTGGCTGTGCCGGTGACAGCGAGCTTTAGAGTGTAACCACACTTGCCTCTCCTCACACTGCTTGCCGGTGGAGGGAAATAGCTGAATACTCTGCCGATGGAGACAACTTAATCCAAGCAGAAGGGATAAACAGTACTGTTCTGTGAACAAGGAGACAAAATAACAAGGCGATATTCTGAAAACACTTTGATGATTAAAAATCTGAGAACAAATTGGGATGTAGTTGGACCTTACCGAATCTCAGCTGGTTTGGTGTTGGCAATGTAAGAGTGTCTAGGGCATGCTTTTCGCTCAGCAGCTTGTGTTAATACTGGCATGGGAGAATGTCTTACTTCAAGTTGCCATCGAGCCTTGGTTGTTTGACTTCACTTTTGCTCGGTCGTCCTATCAACTGTCTGATAAAAAGATGTAAATCATTAGGTTGCACCCTTTGAAATAACTTTGTGTTTTGGGGTCAGAAGTGTCATTGTAGTGGGCATGGCACAGTACCACATGTGGTGGAAGTCAAACAAATGTTAGAGGATGTTCACCCACAGAATCCCACTCTGAGCAAATCCACCATCTGGATATTTGCACAGTTCTGGGTGTGAAACTTTAGGAAGTGGGGACGTGAAATGATTGAAAACAGCGCTGAACAGATTGATGAGAATGGTGTGGTATGTGAGGAATGTCAACAATAAAGGTGATTTTGAAAGTTGGGACAGGTCTCCTTGGAGAGAAGAAGGCCAAAAGCTGGCCTTGTTCAATCTTTCCAAGACATGAGTAGGTTAGACTGAGGGAATAAGGAAGGGGGAATGCTCCTTACCTTGAAAGGATCGAGAACGATTCGGCAGAGTTTTAAAGATATTAGTAAAAGAAGAAAAATGTACATGAGGAGAAATGTTTTCACCTCGGGAGTGGTTAGGGTCTGACATTGACAAAGACGCAGTTTCAATCGAGTTGTTGAAAAACTAATTCAATGTTCATGTTGAAAGTAAAAATGTGCAGAGTTACAGGGAGAAGGCAAGAGAATGATACGAAAAGAAAAGCACATTTATCTCTGTGGAGAGCCAGCACAGCTAAGGTGTTTTGTTACACATTTGTGATTCTGACTGGAATCACAGTTCGAACAACAGGATGTAGGGAGTTAAACAACGGTGATATTAGCAAAGCCGGGACACATGACACAACAGAATGTTATCCAGCACGTACATGTCACAGGGAGGATGACGCTGTCTGATAATCCTGCAGGATGTCCTGCGGATCAGACACAGCAAATTTCACTATTCGAACCGAATCAGCCCGATGAAGGGAAGCCGAGGTGCCGGAGGCGCCAGCTTCAGAACTCAACTACTAAAGAAGCTTAGGCTCGAGTCCCCCCACTGCAATTTCTGTGGCTGCGGCGTGTTCAAATAAAAAGCAGGACTGGGAGTTGGCTTTATGGAGACGGGGGACAGTTTGCATTTTGTCATGATCATGTTTGCTTCCCACACGGTAAATCGCGGACTCAAGCTGCTTTACGTTCCTGGCAAGTTGAGGTTTTAAAAAATTGGGTACGATTCCTGGAGAGTTAACTGTGGTGTCGGAGAGTGCAGATTGTCTCAAAGTGTCTGTGCTGTCATGGTAGTGCTCGCTTCCAGCACGAATATCCGTAAGCAGCTCTACTGCTGCTTTATGTTCCAGGCAGGTTGAGCTTGGACTGGAACCGAATGCAGACTGTTATTTCATCGCTGTTGTGAAACAAAGTCCTGCGGTGACTCGACTCGCCCTAATTTGGTTTTCTGGCGAATGCAAAAATCGTTCCGATGAATTACGGTGTCATAAGTTATTGAAGTACTCCCATTTCCTTCATTTGCGTCCTGGAAGGGACAGTCGAGACTGTGATCTAATCGAGACTGTGAGTGGTGAAATTCACATTTTATGGCCCATTTTTATAAGGTTCTTTCTTTCTCTCTTTACAACATTGTCTGGGAAATGGTGGTGCACAAAGTCTGCAGTATGTTTGAAAGAGTCGTCTCGAATTTCCCTGTAGTTCGTTGTGAGATTGCTTTATAACTCATGCCCCCGGACTGTCTCACATTTAGCATTCATGCTCGCTGTGTCTGAAAATGCATTTGGTTTGCCTGTTTTGTTTGTGTTCCGTGTTAAATGCTTCCTGTTTTGCGATTCGCTCAATACATTACGAATTAACAGGGTTTCTGAGGTAACTTACAGCTGCAAAAATCCTCAACTGAGATTCTGGGAAAATTTCACGGAGTATGGTCAGTCGGAGCAAAAGTAAGGAAGTCATTCGTTTCTGCAGTGTTTCACAATGCTACCTTTCCCGTGAGCAGTCGAACACACTAAATGATTGTGCCACAGACTGCGACGGAAAACTCAGCTAAAAAAGTAATCCTTTAAAGCCGGTGTAAGCGACACAACGTTATTGGGGTACACAGCGTGGAAACAGATACTTCGGTGTATCTCGTCCATGCTCACCACATAGCCAAAATTAAACAAGTCCCATTAAACAACGAGCTTTTGGAAACAGAAAAGTGAAAGGTAGAATGGCTTCAACTTTCAGAGCTGGATGCCAATGAGTCTCAGCATAGGCGACCGCGGCTTGTTTCTGTAGTATAGTGGTCGTCACGATCGCCTTACGCGCGAAAAGACGCCACTTCTAAACTGGGTAGAAACTGCTTTGTTCTTAAAGTGCAGTATTTTACATGGACAAGAACGGAGTTTTCTTGCTTGCTTTCCCATCTGCAAACCTGCCTTCGAATTTGCTTGAACAAATCTGCTCTCGTAGTGAAATGTAATGCAACTCCATTTAATTACTGTGCAAAGCGTTGTAAAGAGTTTCTCCAACCTGCCTCTGATCATATGCCATTCTGTTTGAGAGTGTAGTTACCGCCTTCTGATCCTTCCACGAAAACCACTACAGCACTTGCATTCCTTGCGCAGGCGGCCCGGCTCAAAGACAGAGAAGAAGCAGATGCGCTGGTGTCACAGCGCTCCACGGATTCCTGAACTAGTCTGTCTGTCAAATGTACCCCCAAAGTCGTCTCTGAAAGACCTCATTTGGAAGCTGCCTGTCGTTATTCAACGTGCGAGAGTTGGCACCAGAGGTCCTGAATCATGTTTTGGAGCAGTTCGCACGTTAGTGGCTCATTCAATCAGCAACAGCAATGAAAGAAATTACACTCTCAGAGGAACCTCTGGACCTGTGCTTTCATAGCGTCGCTCGTATTAAGGTGCGCCCCGAGTTCTAAGCCACGTTGGAACGGAAACGGAGGAATCGACAGAGAGGCTACAGAATGACATCGCATCCATTTGCTTTTCTTTAAATCACTGACCAGCAGGAAAATGTAAACGGGGAGGGCGAGTAGGGAAGTGAGGCAGTTGCAGCTCTGGTGAAATTCCTTCTTTGTGAATCAATCAGCAACCAGAGACGTGAAGGTGACTCAGGCGTGAGAGCTCTTCACATCGAGAACAAAAAGCACTCAAGGGCAGTTAGCACCTCTTCCGGAGAAGGGGGGGGGGGGGGGGGGTAATTACCTTTTGACTTCTGTTACTATGTTCAGAAACTGCCTTTTAGATTGAGGTGAACAGAGACTGCATTTCTAAAAAGCACCATGGAATTTATCAAAATTTATTGAGTCGCTTCTCGTTGATTCCCACACAGGTTTCCAACTCAGTTGGTATCCATGTGGCTCATATCCAGGTGTGAGCATCTCTGCAGCGAATTGCACGGTTAAGGCAAAAAGGCAAGGAAAGTGGCATCTCGAACTGGCTCCGAGGTCAGAGCATTCTGACAATGTGATCTGTCGTTCTCGGATTGTAATGTTACCTCCAGTTTTAGGGTGGAGAACATTCTTTGGGACTCTTATTCTGCAAAACAGACACAGTGACTGAAACTATGCTGCACGGTATGATGTGGAACACGGCCTGCTTAGCTTTGTGCATTTTCCCTGTAGTCCGGTGTGTTTCATGTTCCATGTAAACATGAAAGTTGTCCTGTTTCGATCAAAGGGTGAAATCATTTAGCAAAGCAAGAAACGAAATTGTAGGAATGTCAAGCAGCTCATGGTAATTTGACCAAATCATAATCGATCATATGTTTTCACACAGTCACAGATACATTTGTAGCTGAAAAGAGTCTGTGAAGATAGATTCAGCTTACCATTGATTTTTGTCTGGATTGATGGGCTATCATTATCTTTTGTGACACTGATATTGCAGACGGACACATCCCAGCAGCCGTGTGAGTCGGAGAGGGATCGTGGAACCCTCTTCACGTGACTTTGCAAATGTTGTTATGCAGGAGCACAATTGGAAGTGCAAGAAAATGGGGAATTTGGGTGATTGGTTGTGTGGCCGAGCGGTCTAAGGCGCTGAATTTAGGTTCCAGTCGCCACAGAAGCGTAGGTTCGAATACCCCCGCTTCTGCTGATCAACTCCAACGCTGCAGCCTGTTAAAATGCTGCTTCGACCCCTGCTGCGTTTCTGTTTAAAACAGAAGGAAAATGGGTTTGCTTCCCGGGCAATTAACTGTGGTGTAGAAATGTGCTGAAGTGTCCGTGCTGTCATGATCGTGTTCGCCTCCCGCGCGCAAAATCGCAAGCAGCTTTACTGTTGCTTGACATTCCAGGCAATTTGAATTTTTACTGGAATCGAATGGAGACTGTTATTTAATCGCTGTAGTGAAACAAAGTCCTGCGGTGACTCGACTCTTCGTTATTTGGTTTTCTGGCCAATGAAAAAATCGTTCCAATGAATTTCGATGTCATATGTTATTGAATTTCTCCCATTTCCCTCATCTCCATCCTGGAGACACCGGAAGGGAAAGGTAATCTAATCGAGACTGTGATTTGTGAAATTCACATTTTATGGCCCATTCTCATTATGTTCTTTCTTTCTCTCTTTTCAGCATTGTCTGGGAAGTGGTGGTGCACTCAGGCTCCAGTATGTTTCAAAGAGTAGTTTGGAATTGCCCTGTTGTTAGTTGTGAGATTACTTTATGGCTCATGCCCCCGGACTGTCTCACATTTAGCATTCATGCTCGCTGTGTCTGAAAATGCATTTGGTTTGCCAGTTTTGTTTGTGTTCCGTGTTAAATGCTTCCTGTTTTGAGATTCTCTCAATACATTACGAATTAACAGGGTTTCAGAGGTAACTTCCAGCTGCAAAAATCCTCAACTGAGAATCTGCGAAAATTTCCTGGAGTATGGTCAGTCGGAGCTAAAGTAAGGAAGTCGTTCGTTTCTGCAGTGTTTCACAATGCTACCTTTCCGGTGAGCAGCGGAACAGACTAAATGATTGTGCCACACACTGCGACTGCATGCTCCGCTAAAAAGTAATCCTTTAAAGCCGGTGTAAGCAACACGACATTATTGGGGTACACCGCGTGGAAACAGATACTTCGGTGTATCTCGTCCATGCTTACCACATAGCCATGATTAAACAAGTCCCATTAAACAACGAGCTATTGGAAATAGAAAGGTGAAAGGTAGAATGGGCTTCAACGTTCAGTGCTGGGTGCCCCTGAGCCTCAAGATTGGCGACTGAGGCTCGTTTCTGTAGTGTAGTGGTCATCACGTTCGCCTTACGCGCGAAAGCTCCCCCGTTCGAAACTGGGTAGAAACTGCTTTGTTCTTCAACTGCAGCCTTTCACATGGACAAGAACGGAGCTCTCTTGCTTGCTTTCCCATTGGCAAACCTGCCTTCGAATTTGCTTGAACAAATCTGTTCTCGTAGTGAAATGTAATGCAACTCCTTTTAATGACTCTGCGAAGCATTGTAAACTTTTTCTCCAACTTGGTTCTGATCATATGCCATTCTGTTTTAGAGTGTAGTTACCGCCTTCTGATCCTTCCACGAAAAGCAGTACCGCACTTGCATTCCTTGCGCAGGCGGCCCGGTTCAAATACAGGGAAGAAGCTGATGCGCTGGAGTCTGTCTGTCAAAATTACCCCACAAAGTCGTCTCTGAAAGACCTCATTTGGAAGCTGTCTGTCGTTATTCAACGTGCGAGAGTTGGCACCAGAAGTCCTGAATCATGTTTTGGAGCAGTTCGCAAGAGAGTGGCTCATTCAATCAGCAACAGCAATGAAAGAAATGACACTCTCAGAGGAACATCTGTACCTGTGCTTTCATAGCGTCGCTCGTATTAAGGTGCGCCCCGAGATCTAAGCCACGTTGGAACTGAAAGGGAGGAATCGACAGAGAGGCTACAGAATGACATCGCATCCATTTGCTTTTCTTTAAATCACTGACGAGCAGGAAAATGTAAACGGGGAGGGCGAGTGGGGAAGTGAGGCAGTTGCAGCTCTGGTGAATTTCCTATTTGTGATTCACTCAGCAACCAGAGACGTGAAGGTGACTCAGGCGTGAGAGCTCTTCACATCGAGAACAAAAAGCACTCAAGGGCAGTTAGCACCTCTTCCGGAGAGGTCAAATTACCTTTTGACTTCTGTTACTATGTTCAGAAACTGCCTTTTAGATTGAGGTGAACAGAGACTGCATTTCTAAAAAGCACCATGGAATTTATCAAAATTTATTGAGTCACTTCTCGTTGATTCCCACACAGGTTTCCAACTCAGTTGGTATCCATGTGGCTCATATCCAGGTGTGAGCATCTCTGCAGCGTATTGCACGGTTAAGGCAAAAAGGCAAGGAAAGTGGCATCTCGAACTGGCTCCGAGGTCAGAGCATCCTCACAATGTGATCTGTCGTTCTCGGATTGTAATGCTACCTCCGGTTTTAGGGTGGAGAACATTCTTTGGGACTCTTATTCTGCAAAACAGACACAGTGACTGAACCTATGCTGCACGGTATGATGTGCAACACGGCCTGCTCAGCTTTGTGCATTTTCCCTGTAGTCCGGTGTGTTTCATGTTCCAAGTAAAAATGAAAGTTGTCCTGTTTCGATCAAAGGGTGAAATCATTTAGCAAAGCAAGAATCGAAATTGTAGTAATGTCAAGCAGCTCATGGTAATTTGACCAAATCATAATCGATCATTTGTTCTCACGCAGTCACAGATACATTTCTAGCTGAAAAGAGTCTGAGAAGATAGACTCCGCTTACCACTGATTTTTGTCTGGATTGATGGGCTATCATTATCTGCTGCGAAATTGAGATTGTAGACGGGCACATCCCAGCAGTTGTGCGAGTCGGAGAGGGATCATGAAACCTTTTTCACGTGACTTTGCATCTGTTGTTATGCAGGAGCACAATTGGAAGAGCAAGAAAATGGGGCTTGTGGCCGGCTGGTGGTGTGGCTGAGCGGTCTAATTCTCTGGATTTCGACTCCAGTCTCGACAGCGGCGTGGCTTCGATTCCCCCCCGTGCCATTTCTGCTGATCAACTCCACCGACGCCGCTTGTTAGAATGTTGTTTCGACCACGGCTGCATTTCTGTTTAAAACAGAAGAAAAATGGGTTTGCTTCCCGGGCAATTAACTGTGGTGTGGCAAAGTGCCGAATTTTCCAAAGTGTCTGTGCTGTCATGTTCGTATTCGACTCCTGCGCGCAAAATTGCAAGCAGCTGTACTGTTGCTTTACATTCCAGGCAAGTTGAGTTTTTACTGGAACCGAATGGAGTCTGTAATTTCATCGCTGTTGTGAAACAAAGTACTACGGTGACTCGACTTGTCGTTATTTGGTTTTGTGGCCAATGAAAAAAATCGTTCCAATGAATTTCGATGTCATATGTTATTGAATTTCTCCCATTTCCTTCATCTCCGTTCTTTCTCTCTTTTCCACAATTCCCTATCGCAAACCAATTCCAGGATGTAGAGTTTTAGTTCATCACCTTTTCGATTTGGATTTGGAAAACACTTTGCTGTGGATATGTCATGCAGTCCACGTGAGGATGGGCAGATTTCCTTCTCGAAAGGACATGTTTTTGTGATTTTTGTACACCAGCAATGGTTCCATACATATTTATGGATTGTTAATTATTATTTTTAAATTATTGATTTGAAATTCCACCATTTCTGATAGTGGGATTCAAATCTGTCTCCCCTGAACAATAGCTGACGTTTTGGATACATGCCCTAACAATAATACCACTTGAGCATCACTTCACGTTTTCACACGTTGTTCATCCCTGAGCACGATACCAATTTACCATGAAGCTATACCTCTTTTACTCACACAACTGTTTGATCCTGACATCTTCCTGCACTCTGGAGATATCACTCAGTATCTCCCCATGTGGGATCCCTCACTGTGTGGGTCTAATTGTTGCCTCTGTCAGCACCTCTCACTCTTGCAGCTACTCCAGATCCTGAGCCAACAGAATTCTCTACTCCAGAGAGACGCAACAGCACAGGCCAGGGGTGGAGAGTGGGATTTTCCAGATCTCTGTGGGACTCAGTGCCATTCTCCATGTGTAACCCTCACTGCATCAGTCTAATTTCCCATCTTGTCTATTTCTCTGTCTCCTGTAGGTACCCAGGAAGGTCCTGACTCAATAGACTTCCCAACTGCTGGGTGTGTCGTCTATCATCTCATGGAATGCAGTTGGTCAGCCAGAGGACAGGGAGATCTAGAACATAGAACATAGAACATAGAAGAATACAGCGCAGTACAGGCCCTTGGGCCCTCGATGTTGCGCCGATCCAAGCCCACCTAACCTGCACTAGCCCACTATCCTCCATATACCTATCCAATGCCCTCTTAAATGCCCATAAAGAGGGAGAGTCCACCACTGTTACTGGCAGGGCATTCCATGAACTAACAACTCGCTGAGTGAAGAACCTACCCCTAACATCAGTCCTATATCTACCCCCCCTTAATTTAAAGCTATGCCCCCTTGTAATACCCGACTCAATACGCGGGAAAAGGTTCATACTGTCGACCCTATCTAACCCCCTAATCATCTTGTACACCTCAATCAAGTCACCCCTAAACCTTCTTTTCTCTAGTGAAAACAGCCCCAAGTGCCTCAGTCTTTCCTCATACGATTTTTCTTCCATACCAGGCAACATCCTGGTAAACCTCCTCTGCACCCGTTCCAATGCCTCCACATCCTTCCTATAGTATGGCGACCAAAACTGCACACAATATTCCAGATGCGGCCGTACCAGAGTCTTATACAACTGCATCATGACCTCAGGACTCCGGAACTCAATTCCTCTACCAATAAAAGCCAGTACGCCATATGCCTTCCTCACCGCACTATTTACCTGGGTGGCAACTTTGAGAGATCTGTGTACATGGACACCAAGATCCCTCTGCTCATCCACACTACCAAGTATCCGACCATTAGCCCAGTACCCCATCTTTTTGTTATTCTTCCCAAAGTGAATCACCTCGCACTTAGCTACATTGAATTCCATCTGCCACCTTTCTGCCCAGCTCTGCAGCTTCTCTATATCCTGCTGTAACCTGCCACATGCTTCCTCACTGTCAACAACTCCTCCGACTTTCGTATCATCCGCAAACTTGCTCACCCAACCTTCTAACCCCTCTTCCAGGTCATTTATAAAAATGACAAACAGCAATGGTCCCAAAACAGATCCTTGTGGAACACCGCTAGTGACGGCACTCCATGAAGAAACTTTGCCATCAACTACTACCCTCTGTCTTCTTCCATCCAGCCAATTTCTAATCCAAACCTCCAACTCACCCTCAATGCCATATCTCCGTATTTTCTGCAGTAGCCTACCATGGGGAACCTTATCAAACGCCTTACTAAAATCCATATATACCACATCTACCGCTTTCCCCTCATCAACCTCCTTCGTCACCTTTTCAAAGAATTCAATAAGGTTTGTGAGGCACGACTTGCCCTTCACAAAACCATGCTGACTATCCATGATCACATTATTCCTATCCAGATGTGCATAAATCCTATCCCTTACAATTCTCTCTAAGACTTTGCCCACAACAGAAGTGAGACTCACCGGCCTATAGTTACTAGGGCTATCCCTACTCCCCTTTTTGAACAAGGGAACCACATTTGCTATCCTCCAGTCTTCTGGGACTACTCCTGTAGACAAAGAGGACATAAAAATCAAGGCCAATGGCTCTGCAATCTCCTCCCTTGCTTCCCAGAGAATCCTAGGATAAATGCCATCAGGCCCAGGGGACTTATCTATTTTCACCTTTTCCAGGATTTCCAACTCCTCTTCTCTACATACCTCAAAGCCATCCATTCTACTTATTTGTGCCTCAGTATTCTCATCGACAACAATGCCCTGTTCCTGAGTGAATACTGAAGAAAAGTATTCATTCAGTGTCTCCCCAATCTCTTCCGCCTCCACACGCAACTTCCCCCTACTATCCTTGACTGGACCTATTCCTACCCTAGTCATTCTTTTATTCCTAACATACCTATAGAAAGCCTTAGGGTTTTCCCTAATCCTATCTACTAAGGACCTTTCATGTCCCCTCCTTGCTGCTTTTAGCTCTCTCTTCAGGTCCTTCCTGGCTACCCTATAACTCTCAATCGCCCCAATTGAACCTTCACGTCTCATCTTGAGATAGGCCGCCCTCTTCCATTTACCAAGGGATTCCAATTCCTTATTAAACCACGGCTCCCTCGCACGACCCTTTCCTTCCTGCCTGACAGGTACATAATTATCAAGGACACTCAATAGTTGCTCCTTGAACAAGTTCCACATATCATTTACACTCTTGCCTTGGAGTCTACTTTTCCAAGCCACACATCCTAAGTCATGCCTCACCGCATCATAATTTCCCTTACCCCAGCTATAATTCTTGCCCTGTAGTACACACTTATCCCTCTCCATCACGAGTGTAAAAATCACCGAATTATGGTCACTATCCCCAAAGTGCTCACCTACCTCTAATTCTAACACCTGGCCTGGTGCGTTACCCAGAACCAAATCCAGTATGGCCTCACCTCTTGTTGGCCTGTCTACATATTGTGTCAGGAAACTCTCCTGCACACATTGAACAAACACTGACCCATCTAACGAACTTGAGCTATAGCTTTCCCAATCAATATCAGGAAAGTTAAAGTCCCCATAACAACCACCCTATTACTGTCACTCATCTCCTGAATCACCTTCCCAATCCTTTCTTCAATGATTCTAGGACTATTAGGAGGCCTGTAAAAGACTCCTAACAGGGTGACCTCACCTTTCCTATTCCTAACCTCAGCCCAAACTACCTCAGATGGCAAGTCCTCATCCATCGTCCTTTCCACCGCTGTAATACTATCTTTGACAAGCAATGCCACACCTCCCCCTCTTTTACCCCCACCTCTGACCCTACTAAAACATTTAAATCCCGGAACCTGCAACAGCCAATCCTGTCCCTGTTCTAGCCATGTCTCCGTAATAGCCACAACATCGAAGTCCCAGGTACCAACCAACGCTGCAAGTTCACCTACCTTATTCCGTATACTTCTTGCATTGAAGTATACACACTTCAAGCCACTTCCCTGTTTACAGGCACCCTCCTTGGAAATTGATGCCATGTTCCTCACCTCCCTACACTCCAGGCCCTGCACCCTGAAGCTACAATCTGGGTTCCCATGCCCCTGCCGAGTTAGTTTAAACCCCCCCCCAAGAGCACTAGCAAACCTCCCCCCAAGGATACTGGTTCCCCTCAGGTTCAGGTGTAGACCATCCTGTTTATAGAGGTCCCACCGTCCCCAGAAAGAACCCCAGTTATCCAAAAACTGGAACCCCTCCCTCCTGCACCATCCCTGAAGCCACGCATTTAATTGTTCTCTCTCCCTATTCCTCGAATCTCTATCACGTGGCACGGGTAACAAACCAGAGACAACAACTCTGTTTGTTCTAACTCCAAGCTTCCAACCTAGCTCCCTGAAAGCCTGTCTAACATCCTCAGCACTCCTCCTACCTATGTCGTTGGTGCCAATGTGGACCACGACTTCGGGTTGCTCCCCCTCCCCCTCCAGGACCCGGAAAACACGATCAGAGACATCACGTACCCTTGCACCTGGGAGGCAACATACCAAACGTGAGTCTCTCTCGTTCCCACAAAACCGCCAGGATTTATTGAATCTGAAGGATTCAATAAATCCTGCAGCGAGGTAGGATCACTCACAGTGAACGGAGCAGAGGACATTTAAAGGGGGAGAATCATCAGCTTACAGGACATGTAATGGATACAGTGCTGAATGCTAAACACAGGTCACAAAGCTCCCAGGGTCAACCTCCACCTTCTTGTAAGAGATTATTTTCCAGCTCTGCTGTCCCGAGCCTTCCTGAGACAGTATAGAGAGTTCACAGTTATCAATCCAGGCCTGTGCTGTCTCAGTGAGCATCAGTAAAACAGAGGGGAAAACAGGCCTTCCTTATGAAAGTGGTATTGAAGCCTGAGATCTTTCTGTTCCCTGTTCCCTCTCCTACAGTCTCTGTTGTCCCATCATAGAGTCATACAGCACGGAAACTTACCATTCGGTCCACCTAATCTGAGCCAGTGCCTTGAATGCTTCTAACTCTGAGAACAGTTCCTATCTCTGTAACCTCCTCCCTTGTCTCCAATCGCACTGTATATTTAAAACCCACTCCAATGCTGAATATTCCCCCTGCCTTGGTAAACTGCTCCAACCTGAATACTATTTCCAATCCCAGCAATCTCCTCCTTCAGTCATTACAATAATCCCTAATACTGTCATCTTGCACAATACCTGCAACCCACCCTATCACTGTGACATCTTCCAGCCTTTATCAACCACCCCCATCTGTGTATATTCCTCCAGTCCCTACAGCACATGATAACACTGTCACCTTCAATCCCTATAACATTCCTTCCTCCTATCCTACATCACCACATGACCTCTGAAAACATACGATCCGAACAAACATCCCTATCTGTGTAAACTCCTCTGGTCCCTTCAACCTTTCCTGCCAGTGTAACCTGCTCCAATTCCTGCAACCCTCCCTTTGTACAGTTTTCTGATGCCAAGTTCATCTTCCCCATGTCGCTGTGACCTTCTCCTATCACGACAATGCTTAGTTACTCTACCTGCTGCCATCACTACTAGCCTTTCTGACTCTGTAACCTCCTGAAGCCACTAAAACCATCCATGTACCTGAAACGTCCTCTTTGTGGATGTATCCAAGCCCACTCTATATAGCTCCCTCTTTCTGTAACCTTCTTCTGTCTGAAGAACCATCCAGTCTACACCCCTCTGTATTACTTATTTCATCCATTCGCAAAAGCCATTACCACAAACCTCACTATCGCAGTAAACTCTCCCAGCTCATCGCTATCACTGTATGCCATCCTATCCATAATACCCTTCCTATCACGTCATTTCATCTCTGCAACCCTCACAATCATAATAAATCTCTTCTATCTCTACAAAATAGTCCAAATCTCAGTATTCTCTTCTCTTCCTACTCCCCTCCATGTGCATGCAATCTCATTGAGTCTTTAGAAACATTTGCCTCTTACCACTTCTGGAAAAGACGACAATATATGTTTTGCCAATGAACACCATCGCCTATAAAACTCCCTGTCACAGTAACCTTCTCCAACCCCTTCACACATCCCTTTTCAGTCACCTCCCCCAGCCTCCACAGGATGAATGACCGTCCCTACCTCAATAAATCTCGATCAGATTCCATTTCCCTCCCTATCTCTGTAACCTCCCATAGTCAATCCATCCCTTCCTATCTCTGTCATCTTCTCCATTCACTCCCTGCCTCCCTATCTCTTTCACCTCCTCCAGTCATTCCTTCCGTCAATATCTCTGACACCTCCCTGAGTGAATCCTTCGCTCCATCCACACAAATCACTCCATCCACAACCTCCACAAATGGCGGGCTGAAGGACCTATTGATGTGCTGTACTGTTGGATTTTCTAATTTCCTGGCATCTACCATGGCAGAGCCTCTCAGAATCCTGGATATTCCATTCAATTTCTTTGCGATTTTTTGAAATGTCAATGGTTCAAACTCAATCTACTCCACCTCTTTCCATTAAAAAATCCCACCATCTCCAGGATCAGCTGAGTGACCCTTCTCTGACCTGCTTCGAATACAAGAATATCTTTCCTTCGGGAACTCATACTGTTCATAGTATTCTAAGTGTGGTCTGACTGGTACCTTGTATAGTTTCGCAAGAAATCTATATATTTTGACTCCATTCCATTTGTAATAAATGACAGCATTTGACTTACCTTCTCTATTACCTGCTGACCCTGTAAGCTATCTTTTTCAGATTGACACACAATGATTCCCAAAACCCTTTGTGCAGTCAGTCTGAAACCAAACAGGTTAACCTGACAGTAAGTCAGGAATGTGCTGGAGTGTATTATAAAGGGTATGGCAATAAATGATAACTGGACACTTACAAACAATTGGAGATGCATGATATTTTAAAAGTAGAATATTTTTAAATCTGTTGGATTCTATATTTTGGTGTGACCATAAATGGCAGAATAGGTAAGGGTGGGGGAGGCTAATGGCAGTAGAGGGATATTTGAAACTCCAGAGGCATTTTGACAAATTTCAACCCAGGCCAAAGAGTAATGAGAAAGAGAATAGGGTCCCTGAAAGGACAATGAGGATTTCCTGTAGAGAAAGATATGGAAACTCGGAATCTTGGGACTATACATAGTGATGTATTGAACAGAGTTTACATTTGAGAACAGGAGGTGCTGGATGTCTCAGAATGCAAAAACGTTCATAAAACCTTGGGATATCTTCGGATGTATCCCAGCGCCTTGTGAGAGGCTAGGGATGAAATTGCAGGGGCCCTCGCAGAGGTATTAGTGTCATTGACAGTCTCTACAGGCCAGTGAGACCAATGGGAGAGTAATTTGTTGGTCTAGATTCTGAGAGAAAGGATCATCATGCATTTGGAAAGGTAAGAACTCATTAGCAAAAATCAGCATAGCTTTGTGTGTGGAAAATGATGACTGAGTATGAAGGTAGACCAATAATAGATCAAGTCAGAGCAGTAAATGATGTCTCCATGGACTTTAGCAAGGCCTTTGTCATGGGTCTGCATGGCAGACTGGTTAGTAAGTTTAGATCACACATAACCAGAGAGCACACACAAACTGGATACAACTGGCAGAAGGAGACAGAGCATGTTCAGAGATGGTTATTGCTCAAACTGCAGACATGTGACCAACGGTGTGCCATGGGGTTCGGTGCTGGGTCACTGTTGTGCATCACTTATATAAACGGTTTGGATGATGACACAGGAATCATCGTTAGCAAGTTTGTGAGTGACAATAAATTGGTGGGAAAATGGACAGCGAAGAGGGTTATCTGAGTACAATGGGCTCAACAGTACTGTTGGGACAGTGAGTTTAGGAATAACATGTGGATAAATGCAAGATATTGCATTTTGCTAAGGCAAACCATGCTAGAATTGTACAGTTAATGTTCGGGCCCTGGGTAGTGTTGTCAATCAGAGATCCAGGGATACAGGTACACAGCTCTTTGAAAGTGGTGTCACAGGTAGACAAGCTGGTGAAGCAGGTGTTTGGGATGGCTACCTTCATTAGACAGAGCATTGAGACTAGTAGTTGGGATGTCATGTTGCGCCTGTACCACACATTAGTGGGGATTATGTGGAAAAAAAAAATCAACTGGTTGACGTATGTCCTTGAAGGAAGGATAGCTGACATTCTAACCTGGTCTGGCTCACATGTGACTCCAGACCCACAGCTGACTGTGCTGCCTTCTGGGCAATTGGCAGTGGGTCCAAGTGGTGACATCCTCAGCCCATGAATGAATAAATAAAAATAGATATTTCCATCGATATCAGTGCAAACACCACCAGCTGCAGCAATTCGTACTGGCTTTGTAACATTGTCCCTCTCTGTAACACTCTCAACACTTCCATCACCTTCACCTCTCCCTGTTCCTGTCATCTCATTAAATCCTGACAAAGTTTCCTTTTCCTATTGCACTCCTCCTGCTACTAGACCCCAAGTGACCCCTTTAACAAATACTTCCATGTTTCTAAAACATTGGCTTCTTCAGAATTGTTCGGTCTTTTTTTTGTCTACTAAGCATCTCTTAATCAAATCTGGTAAATCCTGGAAATTACTGAGCCAAGTCCATCGAAAGTGGGGGAGAAGCATTGGGAAGGGGTCGAGCACCTCGAGACTTGCTATGGGGAAAAAGGGAAATCCAAGAGAAAATAGCACCCGGAGCTCGCAGCCACCCCAACGCCCCACCCACCCCCTTCCCATAGCAACCTTCTGCCTCAAGTGTAACAGAGTCTGTGGAAGGCCACATCGGTCTGTACAGCCACCTACAGACCTCCCCTGAGAGTGGGAGAGAGTCAGCCTCGTCTGTGACCCACCGCCAATGAGATGATGAGAAAGGGAATTTGAATTCCCTTTCAATTGTCCGACTGTCTTTGTTCCAAATTCCAATAAATCCCTGTCCAATGCCATGCCTCACAATGTAATGCTGTAAAGGGGCCTTAATACTGTCCTTCCCCTTCTGTGTTCTGACTGTTATTACCCAGAATTTGGCTTCGAATGATTGATAATCTGAGGCCACATATAATCCCGTTGTAATCCCTAACGATGAGAATTACCTATTCTCCTTCCCATTCTGCCTGACATTCCACAATGTTGTGTAGCCGTGAATATTAATGCCCCACCTTTTGTTTACCCTGTGACCACGTCTCCATGATGGTGATTAGATAGAAATCAGTCACACGAGCATATCCCTTACTACAAATGCTTCGTGCATTTATATTAAAAAACAGTAATTAACTTTTGAAATCACAATTTCCTGTCACAAAGCTATCTGCTGATGTACAGTTTTAGGTAAACTCAGTCTCTTCCTGTTTCTTTCTGTTTGTCCTCAGCTACAGCCTCATGTTTCAATATTTGAACATTTCTCCATGGAATTGGGAAATTCCTTTCAGCTGAGCCCTGTCCCTCCTCGCCCGTGTCAGTTTCAAGCACTCGATATAATCCTGGTCATATGATTGACCAGGGCACTGGTCCCTGCACTATACTATCTCAATAAAGTAGCTGACTCCTCCCTGAGTACTGGTAGCAGTGCCCAAAGCATCAGTCCCACTTCTTCTGACACCATGGTTTGATCCTGAAATCTTCCAGCATTCTGGTGATATGATTCAGTCCCTCCCCTATTGGTATCCCTCACTGTGTGGGTCTAAGTGCGGCCTCTGTTAGCGTCTCTCACTCTTACAACTACTCCGGATCAGGAGCCAAAAGAATCCTCCGTTCCACAAAAGCACAGACCAGGGACGGAGACTGGGATTTTCATGATCTCTGCTGGAGTCAGTGCTACTCTACATGAGTTATCCTCACTGCATCAATCTAATTTCCCATTCTGCCTATTTCTGTCTCATGCAGGTAATCAGGATGTTTCTAACTCCTGTCTCATCCATTACCTCATTGAAGACGCTTGGTCAGCCAGAGAGAGAAGGAGAGGGAGATCTGGAGCCTTCAGTAAATCCTGCAGCCGTTAAGGTCAATCACAGTAAACAGCACAGGGCGGAGTAAGTGGCCTTATTTATTCCGACCGGGAACACAGGGCATAGATACAGATCTGGGCAAGGAACAGCAACATTCTAGGCTTCGTTCCCACCAGCTTGTGAGGGTCCTGCTCTCACCCCTGCTGTTTTGGTCCTCTCTGAGACTGCACAGGAGGTCCCAGGTATCAATCTTGGTCCATACTGTTTCAGTGATCTCTGTAATATCCTCCACTCCTGATAATCCTTCCTCTGTTTGGAATCTCCTCTCGTTCACACAATGCTCTCTGTGTCTTTCAGGTTCTCCAATCCCTGACACCCTAACCCTAAACTTCTTCAGTAGATACTAACTTCCTTCATCTCTGTAAATGGCAAGCCCTGTCTATCCCTGTAAGCTCCTCCTACCAATACCACCCTCCATTTCAATGTGTTTTGTCTCTAACCTGTCCATCCTTCCCTATCTTGGTAAACTTCTCCAGCCCCGACAACCCTTCCTTACCTGTGAAAAAATCGCAACCTCCTGATCGTTCTCCAAATATTCGATCTTAATCAATTTAAACTTCACGTTGTCCCTACCAACCCGCCTGACCACAGGAACCTCTTCCAGTTTGTGCATCTATGTAACTGTCTCCATCTATGTAACTGTCTCCAAACCAGTAAACCTGGCATTCTCCATTGCCTTCCTATCTGTGTAGCCGAGAAGCCTGATATCTGTAAAAATCTTCAGATCACTACAACCTTCCATATCTCTGTCAGAAGAGATTATACACAAAAATCTCTTATTAAAACACTCCCTGTCTGTGCTTCTCAGTCTGCCTGCCTCTCCCTATATCCACCCCTATCCCTATCTACAGAGTGTAATTCAGCTCCGTCTATCTCTATAAATTCCTCCAATCCACAAACCCCTTTGTCGCATGAACATTCTTGCCCAGATATAACTCTGTTTAACTCTAACATCCTCGAGACCCTGTAAGCCTCCGTATCTCTGTAACCTCTACCCATACGTTCAACCCCCCCCGACACCCCCCCCCCCCCCCCCCCCCCCCCCACCACTGAGGACTGACTCCCTGCATCCGCCATAAGGCAGATGGAATGACGGTAAATAGATATGATGGAACTGTCATTCCGGAGATGGAGCTGAAGAATGACCATCCTGAGAAGGGAATATTGAATGATTGTTCGGATCTAGGCAGACTAGGCAAAAAGCCAACAAGTTGTGGAGAAAGGATGAGGTGAATGCATTAATGAGATAGCCACGTGGAAGTGAAGATCAAAATTTGGAATCTGTATGGGTGGATCTGGGAATGAACAAGCAGCAGCAGCACTCATTGGCTGGAATTCTTTTATAGGAACCAACCAGTGATGGGAATGTGAAAATGGTTACAGTCAGGACACTGAATGTACTTGTAGCAAGGGCACTATAGTAACTGTGTGTGACAGGATTTCCTTCCCGACTGGATAACGAATGAGCATCAGGGCTGTAATGGATAGAATCCTGGAATGTATACGAGAAGGTTTTTCTATCACATCATCTCAATCAACAAAATTGTCCATTGGTGATCAAATGCTGTGTAATAATAAACATCCAATTATTCTATTCTAACGAAGTTTTGTGAGCAAAGACCTATAGTGTTATAATGCAGATATTGAGTTCGACGTGTCGGAACAGAATGAGGCCATTTGGCCCATTGAGTATGCTCTGCCCTTCAATCAGATCATGGCTGATCTGATACTCTCCGACTCTTTCCCTGCCTTTTCCACAAAATCCTTGTTTCCCTCATTCATTAACATCTTACCATCTCTGCTGTCAATATTCATAATGACCCAACCTCGATAGCCCCCTGCAGTCAGGAATTCCCACAGATTCCCTCCCCTCTGAGTGAATACATTCCTCTTTCTCTCCATCAGAAATGGGTGAGCCCTTGCTGGGATTTTCTGCCGTCTGGTTACACATTCTCACACCATTGAAATGAAAGGAAGTGACAAAGGTAATTATTGCAGATGATATAAAAATTGGTGGAGTTGGGGTGAATGAGCAAGGATATCCAAGGTTGCAGGAGGTTATAGATCAGTTGGAAAGATGTGCAAAGAAATGACAAATTGAGTTTAATCTGGGCAAGTGTTAGGTCATGTCAAATTTCAGAAGAAATTTAGAATACTGAGGGACATTTATATACAGAAGGATCTTGGTGCATTGAGTGGTAACGTCCTCGGGAGTGTTACTGAACAAAGAAACCCTGGAGTGCACGTTTTTAGTTCCTTGAAAGTAGAATCCCAGTAAATAGGATAGTGAAGAAGGTGTTTGGTCTGCTTGCTTTTACTGATTAGAGCACTGCGTAGAGGAGCTGGGAGGTCATGTTTTGGGTATACAGGACATTGGATATGCCACTTTTGGAATATTGCGTGTAGTTCTTATCTCCTCCATATCGGAAGGGTGTTGTACAAATTGAAAAGTTTCAGAAACGTTTTACAAGGATGTTGCCAGGATTGGAAGATTTGAGCTGAAGCGAGAGGTTCAATGGACCGGGGCTACTTGAGGCTGAGGGGTGACCATATAGAGATTTATACAATCATGAGAGTCATGGAGAGATTTAACAGACAAGGTCGTTTCCAAGAGGTAGTGGAGTCCCGAACCGGACGGCCTAGGTTCAGGGTGAGAGGGGAAAGATATACAAGGAATCTAAGGGGCAACGTTTTCAGGCAGAGGAAGATGTGTGAATGGAAAGAACTGCTAGAGGAAGTGGTGGAGGCTGGTTAGATTACTGCATCTAAAAGGCATCTGGATGGGTATACGAACAGGAAGGGTTGAGAAGGATTTAGGCCAAGTGCTGGCAAATGAGACAAGGTTATGTTAGCGTATGTGCGTGGCGTGAACTATTTGGACTGAAGGGTCTGTTTCTGTGCTGTACATCTCTATGACTTAATGTTATGCACTGTCCATTTCCAGCCATACACTTCACTGTTTTCCCTGTTCACATTCGTCAGTTCTACTCTCAAACACATGTAAATTGCTTTGGTCGTGATTGTAGCGTGTGCTTTATGGTCACTTTAAAAATCCATCATCTCACAGAATTCCACTACACTACAATTTCCCAGAGGATACCTCAATGTGTCATTACTCCTTCACTCAGCTTCTTCACCCAACGGTTGATCCGAGACAGTCACGTCCCTGGCCATTTGCACAATGTTTAATTCAAAGAAACACTGACAAAACTTTTGAAGAGGAGTTCGGAGAATATCATTTTTGACAAAGGTTGAAGTCTCCCAAAATGATCACAGTGCCTTTGCATTAGACAGGAATTCATTGGAATGTGTAACAGTGTTGAGCAATGAAATGCTGTTAGGCCACCTAAAAACTGTTCTCCTGCTTGTGTTTTTGACATGTGTTACCACGAATTTGCATTCAGGCTGATTCAGCTGCATCTTCTGAGGCCAAATGCTTTCTCTGTGATGCCTTTGTTACCCATTACTGTCAGGGTTACACATCCTGCACTCCCTGAGACCCCTCAAGGATGGGAGCAATAGAATATTTATCTTCCACCTATTGTTTCGCCTGTAAACACATCTTTCTGGTGACTAAATCTTATTTATCTTTGTGTCACAAGTCCATCTACCTCATTGCAGACACTTTGTCCATTCCAAAAGAAAAGAACATTGTAATTGTCTTTTTTCCAGAATGTCCTCTCACAGCCTAATTCACTGATGTACAGTTTAAGTTAAACTCTGTCCCTTCCTGTTTCTTCCTGCTTGTCTCCAGCCACATTCCGTTGCGTCACCTTTTCTCTTTGGATTTGGAAAGCTCCTTTCACCTGAACCCTGTCTCTGCATTCTCTCTGTCAGCCTTAAAGCCCTGTCCATAAACACACCGACATAATTTGCCAGGACACTGGTCCCAACGATATTGTTTTTAATTCACTCATGAGATATTGCTGTTTCTGGCTGGCCAGAATTTCATGCCCACCCTCGAGCTGCCATTGAGTCGAGTGCCTTGTGAGACTATCATAGAAGACAGTTTAGAGTCAACCCCATTGCTCTGGGTTTGGATTCATATGTAGGTCAGACTAGCTGCCTATCGCACATTTCCTTCCTGAAAGGATATTGAGCTTTCAGATGGGTATCCCTTCCACCGGCAATAAATTCTGGATGAACAGTCCAGTGAGAGTAACACTTGGCCATCGCCTGTCCCACTGATAGCTCCCTCATCCCTGAGTACAGATCCCAGTGCACCATGAATCAAATCACCTTCTTCTTGATCGTGGTTTGATCCTGATATCTTCCTGCACTCTGGTGATATCATACAGTATCTCTTCATGTGGTATCTGTCACTGTGTGGGTCTAATTGCTGCCGGTGACTGCACCGTTTGCAGCTACTCCAGATCCTGAGCCAACAGAATTCTCCACGCGAGGGAGACGAGACAACACAGATCAGGGATGGAGACTGGGACTTTCCAGATTTCTGTGGGACTCAGTACCATTCTCCATGTATAACCTTCACTGCATCAGTCTAATGCCCCATTCTGTCTATTTCTCTATCTCAGGACTTTCCAGACTCAATAAACTTCCCAACTGCTGGGTGTTTCATTCATCATCTAATTGAACTCAATTGGTCAGCCAGAGGGTATGAAGACCTGGAGTCTTCAATAAATCCTGCAGCGAGGTAAGATCACTCACATTGAACAGAGCAGAGCGAATTTAAGGGATCGAAGTTTGGTCCGGAAGACATGACACAGATACAGTGTTGAAGTGTGAACACAGAGTATGATGGGCCCAGACTCAATCCACACTCTCTTGTTTACTTTCATATCTGCTGTACTGAGCCTTCCTCTGACAATATAGGAAGTTCACAGGTATCAATCCAGGCCTGTGCTGTCTTAGTGAGCATCAGGACAACAGAGGGGAAACCAGGCCTCCCTTATGAAGGTGGCATTGAAACCTGGGATCTTCCTGTTCTATATTCCCCCTCTTACACTGCCTCTTGTCGTGTGATAGAGTCATACAACAACGAGACATGCCTTTCGGTCCAACTCACTTGCGCCAGTGTCTTGAATTCTTGTAATTCCCAGAAAAAGTTCCTATTTCTGTAGCCTCCACCCCTCCCATAATCCCGCTGTATATTTGAAACCGACTCCGATGCTGACGACTCTCCCTGTGTGTAAATTGCTCCAATGTCGATAACATGCCCAATCTCAATAATCCCATCCTGCACTCAGTACAATAATTCCATCCTGCACTCAGTACAATAATCCCATCCTGCACTCAGTGGAATAATCCCATCCTGCACTCCGCACAATAATCCCATCCCATACTCAGTACAATAATCCCATCCTGCACTCAGTGGAATAATCCCATCCTGCACTCCGCACAATAATCCCATCCCATACTCAGTACAATAATCCCATTCCGCACTCAGTACAATAATCTCATCCTGCATTCAGTACAATAATCCCATCCTGCACTCAGTGCAATAATCCCATCCCGCACTCAGTACAATAATCCCATCCCGGACTCAGTACAATAATCCCATCCTGCACTCAGTACAATAATCCCATCCTGAACTCAGTGCAATAATCCCATCCCGCCCTCAGTGCAATAATCCCATCCTGCACTCCGTACAAAAATCCCATCCTGCCCTCAGTACAATAATCCCATCCTGACCTGAGTACAATAATCCCATCCTGCATTCAGTACAATAATCCAATCCTGCACTCAGTACAATAATCCCATCCCGCACTCAGTACAATAATCCCATCCTGCACTCCGTACAATAATCCCATCCCGCACTCAGTACAATAATCCCACCCCGCACTCAGTACAATAATCCCATCCTGCACCCAGTACAATAATCCCATCCTGCACTCCGTACAATAATCCCATCCCTCACTCAGTACAATAATCCCACCCCGCACTCAGTACAATAATCCCATCCTGCACCCAGTACAATAATCCCATCCCGCACTCAGTACAATAATCCCATCCCACACTCAGTACAATAATCCCATCCTGCACTCAGTACAATAATCCCATCCCGCATTCAGTGCAATAATCCCATCCTGCACTCCGTACAATAATCCCATCCTGACCTGAGTACATTAATCCCATCCTGCACTCAGTACAATAATCCCATCCTGACCTGAGTACATTAATCCCATTCTGTACTCAGTACAATAATCCCATCCTGCACTCAGTACAATAATCCCATCCCGCACTCAGTACAATAATCCCATCCTGCACTCAGTACAATAATTCCATCCTGCACTCCGTACAATAATCCCATCCTGCCCTCAGTACAATAATCCCATCCTGACCTGAGTACAATAATCCCATCCTGCACTCAGTACAATAATCCCATCCTGCACTCAGTACAATAATCCCATCCTGCACCCAGTACAATAATCCCATCCTGCACTCAATACAAGAATCCCTATTTCTGCAGTCTTGCACAATATTTACAATGTCTCCATCCATGTAAAATCCTCCAGCCTGGAGCAAAATACCCACCTGTGTACTTTCCCCAAGCCCCAAGAGAACATGATATCACTTTAACTTTCTGCAGACCAGATCACATTCCTGCCTCCTGGCCTATAGCACCACATGACCTCTGTAACCATCTCCCATCCCGACCGGACTCCTTATCTGTGTAAACATCTCCAGACCCTTTTCCAGCTGCAGCAACACTTCCCATCTCTGTGTGCTCCTCCCTGCACCTCAAGTGCCCTCTCTTGGTGTAGCTCTGCAGTTTATGGTCGTTCACAGGTGAGCACTGCTGTGTCACAGTGCCAGAGACGCAGGTTCAATTCTAACCTTGTGTGAATGTCGGTATGGATTTGGCACATTCTGTCCGTGTCTGCATGGGTTTCCTCCTACTTTCCAAAGATATGCACGTCAGGTGAATTGTCCATTCTAAACTGGCCAGACCTTTAGGTCCATCATTCATTGGAAATGGGTCTGGGTGGATAACTCTTTGGAGAGTTGGTGTGGACGTGTTGGGCCGAGGTGCCGTTTCCATACTGTAGGGAATTTAATAAAATCTAAACTCTCCCTCGGCGTTCAAAATTACTGACCCTAAAAAATCCCGCTGACAAGAAAACAACTCCAAACCTCCCAATCTCTGTAAACTCTGACAGTTTCATCATCCCTCCTTATCAGTGTAACCTGAATCCCTCTCAAAATGTGGAGACACCACAATTCTCCCTATCTGTGTAATCCCCTCAGGTCCCTGCATTACTTTCAATCTGGAGAACCCAGTCCATTGCCTGTGATTCTCCCAATCCAGATTCTGCAAGACTCACTATTTGTGTTACAGTCTCGCGTCGCTATCACCCACCCTGTCAATGTAAGCTCCTCTAGTATCTCCATGCATCTAATCATCTCCATAACCTTCTCCAGCTCTTGCAGCACTATCTCAGTAAATGTCACCCTCATCTATAACCCTCCCTACGGGAGGAACCGTTCCACAGATTCATCACCCTCTGGCTGAATAAATTCCTCCAGGTCTCCCTTTTAAAGGTTTGTCCTTCAGTCTGAAGCTGTGCCCTTGGCCCGTAGTCTCTCTGCCTAGTGAAAACATCTCCCCCACTCACCCCGCCCGTCCACTCCATCCAGACCCCTCAGTATTCTGTAAGTTGGAATGAGACCCTGCCACCGCCGTCTCTGAAACTTCATCAATTACAGACCTGGGTTCATTCTTGTAAAACTAGTTCTTGTACCCCCTCACATCCTTTGTCCAGACTGTTAATGTATAACATGTACAGCATGGCCCCAACACTGACCCCTGCGGAGTTCCCCTTGTCACTAGTTCCCATCGTGAAAACGAGTCCTTTATAACCTACTCTCTTCTGCTTATCAGCCAATCCTCTATCCACACCAAACATGTTGTCCTGAAACGGAAATTTTATTTCACAAACTTTGCTGGATTTGTTTTCCTGTCTGGCTGTGAATAAGCAGAGTAGATAAAAGGGAGGAATGGTTTGTTGGGATTTTCAGAAATCTTTCAACAAGTTCCCACTGCAGATGTGGATAAGCAGAATGGCAAATGTGGGATTGGAGGGAATGTACTGGCATGGATTGGGAATTCTTTAACGGAAAACTAAGTGGGAATAAATGGATTAGTTCTTGACCCCAAACTCTTCACAAAGGGATTCGAAGCATTTGATGGATGGACAAAATCTACTGCCTTCATATTTGTTGCTGACACAGAACGAGATGGGAATGTCGTTGTGTGGAGGAAGCTAAGGGGACATGAACAGTCCATGAGTTTCCCTTGTACAAATTAATTGATGGGATGTGGCCATCACTTGCTTGGCCATCATTACCTTCCCATTTGTAATTCCCTGGAGAAAGTGGTGGTGAGCGGCCTTCCTCACCCACTGTAATCCTTTGGGTGTAGGGACAGACACAGTGCTGGGAGGATGGAGCGTGGCTTGGAGGGCACCTTGGAAATGCTGGTGTTCCCGTGCAACTGGAACGCTTGTACTTCCAGTGTATAGTGGTTCCGGGTTTGTGAAGTGCTGCTGAAAGGGCCTTCCTGCTGGTGACCTCAGTGCTGCTGGTAGATATTTTTATTTATTTATTCATTCGCAGTCATGAGCATTGCTGGATGTTTTGTTGATTTGTTTTGTTGTTCCTGAGAAGGTGGTGATGAGCTGCTTTCCTTAGCCACTGCACTTTTGTTATCTGTGTACTCTCAAGCAGGCGCGACAACACTCATCACGTCTGTAAATGCATACAAACAATGCAGCTCTTCCTTTATATGTGACATCCTCCTCTGCCGACAACACTTATTGTTCATCAGAACGTCTCAGCACTTCCATTCCCATCTGTGCTAGTGATCTTTATTCTTGTTTACACTTCTGATCACATATGACCTCTTCCTTTCTAAGTAAATAACCCCTCAGTATCTGTGTCTCTGTATATAACTGTATTCAAGGACAGCGCAGATTCTCTTCGTTATATCTCTGTTAATTACAGCGGCTGGTTGTGCTAAATTGGTACTTTTCATCCTCCTTATCCATCTTAGCTCTTCCAGCCCCGACAATCCCAATAATTTGCAATGCTCCCATTGTCTGTACCTCCTTATGTCCTGAAGGTCCTTCTTATTTTATTAGATTACTTACAGTGTGGAAATAGGCCCAAGACTCTCTGCTGACCCTCCGAAAAGCAACCCATCCAGACCATTCCCCTACATTTACCCTTTCACCTTACACTACGCGTAATTTAGCATGGCCAATTCACCTCACCTGCACATCTTTTGACTGTGGGAAGAAACCGACGCAGACACGGCGAGAATGTGCAAACTCCATACAGAGAGTTGCCCGAGGCTATAATGGAAACATGGTCTCTGGGGCTGTGAGGCAGCAATGCTAACCACTGTGCCACTGAGAAACAGTCAGGGAATAAAATAATATCTTGGTGTCTCGCTCCCAATTCAGTTTCCCGGTTTGGAAGCTGATGGAGGTGCTGGCTGCTCAGGGGAGAGCAGTCGCAGCCATGTCTGTGGTACCACAAACAGCCTTACTGTACAGGAGGGGAGTGAGAAGGAAGGAGGAGCAATATTCACAGGGGAGACAGGAAATTGAAGAAAATGTCAACGTGTCTGTAATTACAGGATTGGGGGGTTAAGAGTGTCACCGTGTCTGCAAAACATTCGTCTGTGGGGCAGTGAGCAGCCAAAGGTCACGTCCAAGTTCGTAGGGATGACATGGGTAGGAAGGGTAAAGTGGTCTGGCAGTCAGAATTTGGGGAGCTAGGTGGATGGTTAGCAAGTAGGACCTCAAATATAGCAATCCCTGGGATGCTCCCAGTGCAGTGTACAAGTGAGAACAGAACTCGGAGTTTTAGGTAGATGATTGTGTGACAGGAACGATGGTGCAGCAGGAAGGACTTCAGATTCCTGGGACATTGGGACGTGTTCTGGGGAAGGCAGCAGCTGCACAAGCTGGATGGGCTAACGCGACATAACTGGGACAGAATTTCTTACGGGGTGTTTTGGAGGGATTGAAAATAACTTGGCGTGTTCTTAGGACCAAAGAGGAACATTAGAGGAGAGTACCATAATTCTCAAAATAGGGGGAGATGCAGTTAATACTAATTTACAACAACAAGTTTATCAGTGGAAGATGGAATAAGAAAGAAAGCAGTAATCTGAGATACTCTGCATGGACATAAATTACCCGGAGTTAGCGGATTTCCAGATGCAGATTGATGTGTGGAAATACTGATACCCAGAGCTGGTAACCGAGAGCTGGCTCAAGGATTGGCAGTCCTTGGTGTGAATTATTGCTAGGTATAAATGATTCCAAAATAATCGAAGGGAAGGGAAAGGATGATGGTAGAAGTGTTGGTTTTGATTAGCATTAGTTAAGGAGTGCAAGAGAAAGAGCATTCGTCCAAGGGCAGAATGAATTTGGCTGGAGCTACAGAACAACAAGCATACAATTAAACTGTGAGGTACAGTCTGTCAGCCAGCAACCAAAGAAATGATGCAGAGAATAAATAGGCAGGGTCATTTCAAAAAGATTACAATACTACAGATTAGTTATACTGAGAAACGCAATTTATCCAGATATACACAGGGTTACTGGTGGTGCAGGGTCATGAGGGACAAGTATTCAAGGGAGCATGTACTGTTATCTGAACACATATTCCTGCAGTAAGCTCTCCTCCATGTAATCCAGGAACACTTGGTCCTTGGGAAAGAGGTGGTGTAAGTGGATCCAATGTCAGTAGGGGAACGTTTTGGGGTGCAGCGATCGTTTTATTGTAAAATTCAGGATGATGGTAGAGAATGATATGCAATAATTGAAATTGAGAGCAGCCTTCAATGGGGCAAGAATGAAGTTGGGAACTTTTTAACGAGGCCAGTGAAATTGTATCTTTAAATAGTGTGAACCAGGTCAGACGGAGCTGGGATTATGGAGATGGGGCTGCAGTGTGACCACGACAGACCGGGATAATCACAGGTTTTCCCCATTTCTAAAGGAAGGATAAATAGGACAACACAGTGAAGTTGCATTGTGTATAAAGGATGGGATCAGTATTATTGTGATGCTAATCAATTTACACACTGCTCCTTCCCTGTCTTCACCCCTCATCCATGCGTATTGATCCTATCAGATGTTGGTAACCTTTGAAAACTTTAGAAAATAGCACAGTACAGAGGAGATCACTCTGTCCACTGTCTGAATCGGACAAGATGTAACGTTGTTGTTTGAAGCCCTAGTTCTGTCTCCGAAGAGAATATAGGACTTCAGGTGCAGAACCCGGCAGCTTTTTAAAATGGTTTGAGAGTTTCTGCAACTACTCCGCTTCCATGTGTGACTCCCAGATCCCGATCATACTCTGGGTGCAATAACAACTTTCCTCACCACTTCTCTAATCTTCCAACCAATTACATCAAATAATTGCCACTGATAACTGAGCTCTCCAACAGGTACAATGTGTTCTCTCCCTTTCTACCCAGCCCCTTGACAATATGTGCACCCCAATCAAATCGCGTTTCAGCATCCTCCATTCCTATCTTTCCTCATAACTACACTTCCACTGTCACAGGGTGAAGAATCTCCTCTGTACCCTCTCCTGTCTAATTCCATCCTTCCATGTGATGGGGTGACCGGAACTGTACACAGTCCACAAGCTGTGACTGAGCTCATTATATATACAGTTCCAACATAAGTTTCCTGCTCTGAAATTTTGCACTTTGGCTGATAGAGTAAATGGTGCCATTTGCTCCATTAACAAGATTAGTGATGTTTCAGCTACCTTCATTTATCTGCCCACATTGACCATACTCCCATTTATTGTCCATTCCTCTCTATTGTTGATGTCCCCAAATGCCTTGCCTTGCACTTCCCTGGGTTGTTTGCTCCATTCAGCTGGATCCTATAGTTTCTGTTTTTCAGCAGCCTGCCATTCGATCTTTTGGCAAATCCAAGTAAGTCACATGCAGTTGCTAGTTACTGCCTCAAATGACATAGTCAGATTAATTACACACGATCATCCTTGAACAAATCCAGACCGACTGACCTGGAGTCCCTGGAACTTCCTCAGTGACTGTTTATCCACTGTCTCAGAATTCCAGCCACGAACTATTCAGTCAGTCCCTTGCTCCACATTAAATAAAGTTGCGGTATTAGCCATTCTCCTGTCCTTCGGGACCATTCCAGCATTCATTGAGGATTGGATAATGTGGGTAATTATAAGGCAGGGGATTTTTCTCGGCTCTTTTTAATAGTCTGGAACATTGTGAAACCCTTTTTTAAGGACTTGAATCTCCTGTATAATTCTCGGCTCCAAATGTTTTACTCCCAATATTTTACACTGCATCCCTATTTTGATTCAGAGAGACACAGGTCTAAACCATCTTATGATTTGGTCAAGTCCCATTTCAGTCGAGTTTCATGGAGGGTTTCTCTCCACAAGGTAAAGTGCATTTTCTCATGATGCCATCCCCAATCTGCCTCATTAACTACCCTCCCTGACTGCGTGGTCTTCTTCTCATCTGATACTAACACGATGACTTTTCCCCTTCATCTTAACATCTGCCCACTGCCTGGATATCCAAGACTGTACCTCACAGTGTAATTGTATGCTTATTGTTCTGTAGCTCCAGCCAAATTCATTCTGTCCTTGGATGGATGCTCTTTCTCTTGGACTCCTTAACTC
Organism: Chiloscyllium plagiosum; assembly: GCF_037043375.1. NCBI lineage: Eukaryota > Metazoa > Chordata > Chondrichthyes > Orectolobiformes > Hemiscylliidae > Chiloscyllium > Chiloscyllium plagiosum. The sequence goes on along the minus strand of NW_028270176.1, from coordinate 67,088,315 downwards.
ATGCAGCAGGCAGATTGGTGACGATGTGGTCAATTATGTTTCCCTTTTACTGATCCCCTCATAACCTGCCACAGAGCAGTCTAGCAGCCACATGATCCAGCATCAATGCTGAGCACTGTATTGACTATATACCAAGGAGCTGCCCCCTCAGCCTGGTTATGTCCTGTCAGTGGGACAGAACCTACCAGAGACGGTGGTGAAGTTGCCAGAGACATAGTCCTGTTCACAGAGTCCTGCTTTCCAGGCAAAATCTGACTTTTTTTTATTAGTCCGTGGGAAGTATGAATTTTGTATAATGAACTATTAATATCATTTTGTTTCTTACATATTTTAAAATAAACCAAACATCAATATTTTTCAGTTGAAAACAATTGAAGTGAACAATACCTGAAATACCAGAGCACACACCTAACTATTACACAATTCAGTGACTGTAGTAAACAGCCGATTCATGTTCAGATCAGTGAACACACTATCTTGCAGGCAGAAAAGCTGTTGGAAATGACTTTGAGGAAAAGCCTGAATTCAGACACAGTGTTACTGAGCCTCACCATGACCTCCAAAACACTGGCCATCTCCACAATCTGTCCGGAGAGTTTTCAAACTGGAGCTGGGCAGTTACTCACACAATCCCTCACAATAGACTTATTAGAGATATACTTGAACAATGGGGAGAGGTGTATGGGAGTAGACTGGTCAATGTACGAGCACATGGCGCAGTGCAACATTTATAACAACGACCTGTAATCAACCATGTCTTGCAACTATATCGCTTCTGATATGCCACCTAAACTCTGCAATTCTGAACCTTGGACTCGATCCTCAATGAAGGTGTTATAAAGGTGATGGACTCCCCAGCACATGACATCTTACATTGAATCTCTCATAAACCATATCCAGTGTATGTTAGCTCTACAATGTCAATATCCAAACAGAATTGTACAGCTCCATTGATGGCCAGTATGATCCCAGCCCAACGTCCTTGTATATGACTTGAGCTGGAAATCTCTGTTTACATGTTTGCAGCATTGTTCTAACCATTAACAGCAACGTCTCTTTACTGAAGATCCAAAGTTCTTTCATAATACCAACTTTTAGATTGTCCAATAAGCACAAAATCCACCCATTTATTCAGTACACTGTTATAACAACAAGATGATGAAAACAGTGCATAACTCACAGTAAGGAGCATTGAAATGATGAGTCTCATTCTCACATCCAAGACCAGATTATTATTAAGTAGAAGAACTTTGAAAATATACAATTATTTTCCCTTATATTAAAATTGTGAACTAATAGTCGACTCTCCTGCTCCTCAGATGCTGCCTGAACGGCTGTGCTTTTTCAGAACCATATGTTTTCACACTGATCTCCAGCATCTGCAGTCCTCACTTTCTCCCTGCTAATACTCACTCATTATCGTTTTTGTGGTAACAAATCACTGTGTGCTAGTCAGATATGAGTATATTTTGAATTGCTTAAGTCTATCTCAGAGCTTAGTAATTTTGGGTGTGATAGTCAATGTCTCTGATGCTCTGAGAGAATGGCAGATTATCCCTTCAGCTATTCACAACAAACAGGTTACTGCCTGGACCCAACCAGCCGAAGCTCACAAAATCCAAAGCACAGTGTCCAGCATTGTCAGGTCTGGACAGTATTTTCGTGTTAATTTATTCATGGAATGTGATTTGGACGGTATTTATTGCCAGTCCCTTGTTACCCTTGAGATGGTGGGGATGAGCTGTCGCACTGACCCACTGCAGTCCACGTGCTGTAGGTAGGCTTACAATATCATTAGGGAGGAACTTGAAGCAATGACACTGAAGGATCAGTAAAATACTTCCCAATCAGGACAGTAGATGGCTTGGAACAGAACACGAACATGGTGGGGGTCCCACGTATCTGCTTCCCTTGTACTTCTTGATAGTCGAGGGTTCAGAGGTATGTTGTAAGGAGCATTGGCAAATTTCTGCAGATACCATGTAGATGGCAGGCATTGCTGCGACTGAGTGTCAGTGGGTGAGGGGTGAAGCTGCATTCACACAGGCAAATGAAGGTATTTAATCACATACTCATTCAACATGTGTTTTATAGATGGGGGACAGGCTATCAGAAACTTTGAGGTAAGTTATTCCGGCAGGATTTCTAGCCCCAGACATATTCTTATATGAATTAATATGTGTCAAAATATGGCACTGGAAAAGCGCAACAGGTCAGGCAGCATCTGAGGTATATGAGAGTCAATGTTTTAGCATAAGCCCTTCACAGGAATGGGTAATGAAATCATATGGTTAACGGTAATCCCCTGGATATTGCTAGGTGGGTGTTCAGTTATGGTGGTGGCATTGAACGTTAGAAGATATGGTTCTATTTTCTATTGTTAGAGGTAATCTTTGTCTGGCACGCGTGTAATGTAAATGGTATTGTCACTGTTAAGCGCACACCTACATATTTTCAGGTCCTTGTTACATTTGGATAAGGACTGCTTCAGTATCTGAGTAAATCACGAATAGTGTTGAACATTGTCCAATCATTGACAAACATCCCCAGTTGTGAATTTATAGTCATTTATGAAGCAACTAAAAATCATTGGGCTGAAGCAGAGAGCACTCTTACAGCCCACTGATGCTGACCCTCTCTCAGAGTTTGGAAGCTGGCTTCTATTTCCACCTGCACCAGAGGTGTTTAACAACATATCTGAATGGAATAATATTGCAATATCTACCTCAAGGAGCTGAGTGAGGACTTGGTTTTCTCAATTAGTTGGATGGCTACTTTGGAATGCAAATTAATGCCAATAGTGTGGGTACAATTCTGCACTGATTGAGGTGACTGTAAAGGGCTTTCCTACCCAACCTCTCCCTGTCTTGAGGCATGATGACTGTCCAGTTAAACTACCACCAATCTTATCTGTCTAACGAGAGAGCAGCCCTATCATCCTGCTGGGGTATGGTGCCCCAGCTTTCCATTTCTGGTCTACAGGTTTACTAAGAAACCCCTCCCAAGGGGAACTGCTGCAGAGCTGTCCTGCAGCTGAGATGACTACTCCACACCAATCCCAGCCACCTTACTTTGTCGCAAGTTTAACTTCAGTCAGTACAGACAATTCCTATTTGCTCCAGTTTTGTCGTTAATCCTGGATATGACACTTGGTCAAATGCAGTTATGATGACGTGAAATGCAGTCACTGTCGCCTCACGTCTAGGTTTCAGCTGTGTGTTTGCTTGTTGTACATCGTTAAACCAGGCTTCAATGTGCCCAAGGGATGAGTGGCCCTGGAAGAGCCCAAAATGAATTTCTGCGAGCAGGTTGGAGCTGAGGAAGTGCTACTTGATCCCACTATAGATGGCATCAATTTATTAATGATCAGGATTAGAGCAATGATTGAGGTTTTGTCTGTTTGTGCACAGGACACACCCAGATAGTTTCCCACGTTGTCAGACAGGTGTCAGTGTTGTATCCCTGTAGAAACATCTTGAATGCAATATTATCATGGCCACAGTCTTTGCATTATCCAATCCCTTCAGCCGTTTGTAGACACCACACACAGTCTCCTCCAGATAGCTGAAGACTGCTATCTGGAGGAGACTAAAATAGGTCATCCCATCGATACCTCTGTCTGAACAGTGTTAGACATGTTTCAGCCTTATCTTTTCTATTGTTGTGTTGTGCTCTTCCATCACTGAGGAAGGTGATATTTGTGGATCCTACTACCTCCAGTGAGTTGTTTGATTGAGCACACAATTCACCCTGATTGCATGGGACTGGATTGCAGGGGTTAGGTCTAATTTATTGGTGCTGCTCTTGGCAGGCCCTACTGTATTCTCCTTTGAACAAGGGTTTATCCCCTGGCCTGATGATTAGGGTAAAGTGGAGCATATGCCAGGCAGTGACAGTGAAAATTGTACTGGAGTACAATTCTGCTGCTTTTTGAAATGAACCACCTCAAACAGGTTAGTGCTGAGTTCTGGAACTTTTCGAAATCTGTTCTCTCTCACACACACACACACACACACACACACACACACACACACACACACACACACACACACACACACACACACACACACACACACACACACACACACACACACACACACACACACACACACACACACACACACACACACACACACAATTTTGAGACTTTGTCTCCAGGAATACTGTGTGCGGTAGTCACTGTTCCCAATATTGTCATCAATGTGTCTGCAGCCAGTAGTTTGGTGAAGATGAGGTCAAGTATGTTTCTCCCTCTCAGTCGTTCCCCTATGCCGCGGTGCGGACTCAGTCTCAAAGCTGTGTCCTTTTGGACCCGACCATCTCGATCAGCAGTGCTGCTGCTTAGCCCCTCTTGGTGGTGGGTTTGAAATGGCCCACACAGTATACATTCTCCAGCTCTGCCACTCTCTCAGTGCGTCCTCCAAGTGTTGTTCAATGTGGAAGGACACTGATCCATCATCTGAAGGAAGGGAGTCAGCAGGACCTTGCTGTGTCAGTGTTTGATCTGTCACCGTGAGGCTGAGAGAAGGGAGTCAGCAGGAGTTTTCCGTGTCAGTGTTTGATCTGACACCGTTAGGCAGAGGGAGGAGAGTCAGCAGGAGGTTTCCATGTCAGTGTTTGATCTGACACCGTGAGGCTGAGGGAGGGGAGTCAGCAGGAGGCTTCCATGTCAGTGTTTGATCTGACACCATGAGGCTGAGGGAGCGGGGTCAGCAGGAGGTTTCCGTGTCAATGTTTGATCTGACACCATGAGGTGTTGTTATGTCTCATTGTTGCTTGAGCAGTCTGTAGGACACCTCTCCCAAATCTAAACCTTGCCCCCAGATGTTAGGAAGGAGGTGCTTCCAGTGTGTGTAGGGCTTTTTGTTTGTGTCGTTGTCAACCGAAGGGCCTGTCCTGTGCTCTATAACACTGACTCTATTTCTCTCATGATTGGACAATCCAAGGTCTCACTCCTGAAATTCCTCCCAGTGCCTTGTCTATTCCAAAGATTTCTATATATTTTTTTCCATTAAGAGATTGCTCAATTCCATTTTTAAGCTATCAATCGTGTATGTCTGTTCTTACCCTGTCATCTCCTCCAGCCGCTACATCCATTTCTATCTCAGCAACCCTCCATATCTCCGCAATCTTTATCGCATACTCCAGACCTATCGATCGCTGGACATTCTGCCAGCCCCTACATCCCTCCCTATCTCTATAACTTCAAGCTGCTACACCTCTCCCTATATCCTGTTATTGAATTCAAAAATACTTCACTAACCTGTTCTAGAATGCGCAGGCTTCGCTATCTCTCGGCCATCTCCAGCCTTGCTTTCCTATCGCTGTGACATCTCCAGTCTTGCTTTCCTATCACTGCAATATCTCCAGCCTTGCTTTCCTATCACTGTAACCTCGCCAGCCTTGCTTTTCTATCTCTGTAACATCTCCAGCCTTGCTTTCCTATCTCTGCAATACCTCCGTCCTTGATTTCCGACACACCTCAGTGAATTGCTCCTGTATATTCATCTTTCTGGGGCTCTATAAAGTATCCCCAGCAGTGTGTTCTGTCGTCGTTTTGATCCTAACCTCGTCCCATAAACACTCATTTGAAGAAAATTCCAAGATATTGTCCCTCCTTACTGCAGTAACTGACTCCTTAATTAATAATACAGCACCACCTTCTATTCAACACCCACTCATGTCCTGCCTTTATTTTACAGTATAACAGAATATTGAGTTGTTGGCCTGACCTCCCTCAAACACATCTCTGTGATGGCAAAAATGTCACACCTCCACGTATCAACTCATTCCCTTATCAAATCAGTCTGTCTGATATAATTCCCAGCATTACTATAAGCTGGAATATAACACTTGGAGTACTCTGTACCTTGGAGTTCTTCAGTCATTCACTATTTCTTAGCAGCCTGCTCAAACCATGTACCAAAATTGTAACTCTGGCACTGAATGAACATTTGTTAACTGTAATTTCTTTTTCTGAAAAAAAATGTATTCATCAAGTGCAACTTTCCCGAACTGAGCAGTCAGCTCCACATACAATGAAGTTCTGATGGTTAATTCCCTGCTCGATAAGCAGACAGCACAGCCCTCAGTAATGGACAAAGTGAGGACTGCCGATGCTGGAGATCAGAGTCGAAAAGTGTGTGCTGGACAAGCACAGCAGGTCAAGCAGCATCCGAGGAACAGGAGAATTGATATTTCGGGCATACGCCCTTCATAAGGAAGGAATTGGTGTATTCTTTATTTTTCATTCTGTGATTCAAAGTACGTTGGAAACCGTACTTACTCAGGGAGGCAGCAGTGTATACAGCAATGAAATGTAAAGCAGTGTATCAGTTGGTTGGAAAGGGTGTAGAAACGTTGATGGGAAGTACAGACTGTTTGAATTACAACCATAAGGACAGGTAAATTACCTGGGTCAGATGGGGTATACCTGGGGTTACTCCAGGAAGTGATGGGCGAGATTGGGTGTGCTTTTGGCGATAACCTTTGCGTCCTCATTGTCCACTGGAGTAGTGGGAGATGATTTGAGGATGGTAAATGTTATTCCCTTGTACAGGAAGGGGAATAGGGATAACCCTGGGGATGATAGAACAGTCAGTCTTACACCAGTGGTGCGCAAAATATTGGAGATGCTTCCGAGAGGCAGGATTTACAATGATTTAGAAAACCATAGTTTGATCAGAGATAGTCAGCATGGCTTTGTGAGGAGCAGGTCATCCCTCAGAAACCTTATGGAATTATTTGAAGATGTGAAAAAACACACTGATGAAGCTAGACCAGTAGATGTGGTGAACAACAATTTTAGCAAGGCGTTTGATAAGGTTCCCCATTGTAGACGCATTCAGAAGATAAGGAGGCATGGGACACAGGGAAATTTGGATGTCTGGATATAGATTGGCTGGCCGATCGAAGACAAAGGTTAGTAGCAGATGGAAAGTATTCAGCCTGGACATCAGTGACCAATGGTGTTCCACCGGGATCCGCTCTGGGACCTGTGCTCTTTGTGAGTTTTTTGATGACTTTGATGAGGAAGTGGAATGGTGGGTTAATAAGTTTGACGATGACATGAAGGTTGGTGTAATTGTGGATAGTGTGGATGGATGGCATAGGTTACAAGAGGACATTGACAGGTTGCAGGTCTGGGCTGATAAGTGGCAGATACAGTTCAACCTTAAAAATTGTGAAGCGATTTATTTTGGAAGGTTGCATTTGCATACACAACACAGGGTTAAAGGCAGAATTCTTGGCAGTGTGGAGTGGCAGAGGGATCTTGGGCTCCATGTTCATAGATCCCACAAAGTTGCCACCCAAGTTGGCAGGGTTGTTAAGAAGGTGTATGATGTGTTGGCTTTCATTAACAGGGGCATTGAGATTAAGAACAGCGAGGTTAATGCTTAGGTCTATAAAGCTATGGTTCAACCACACTTGGAATATAGCGTTAAGTTCTGGTTGCGTCATTATAGGAAACGTGTGGAAATCTCCGAGAGTGTGCAGAGCAGATCTACGAGGATGCTGCCAGGACTGGAAGACATGTCTTGGGAAGAACATTTGAGAGAGCTAGGGCTTTAATCACTGCAGCGAAGAAGGATGAGAGGTGACATGATAGAGGTGTACAAGATGTTGAGAGACATAGATAGAGTGGATAGCCAGAGCCTTTTTCCGGGGCAGAATTGAGGATCAACAAAGGGCATAACTTTAAGGTGATTTGAGGAATGTTTAGAGGAGATGCCAGAGGTAGGTTCTTTATTCAGAGAGTGGTGGGTGGGCGGAATGCACTGCCAGCGATGGTAGTAGAGTCAGATACATTAGGGATAGTTAAGAAGACTCTGGGATAGGCACATGGAAGTTAGTACATTGAAGGTTATGTAGGTTCGTCTGATATAAGAATAGGATAAATGGCCAGCAAAACACTGAGGGCGGAAGGGTTCTTCCTTTGTTGTGCTCTTTTGTGTTCCAAGTTTCACTGAGTTTGTGGATTCTTATCAGTTGGTGATTTTCTGAGGGAGTGAGGTGTGTGAGGGAGTGAGGTTTGTGAGGGAGTGAGGTCAGAAAGCTGGGGTGGGGCGTTCGACCAAGACTTCCAGTTTTGATGTAATTGTTGCATTCACCTAAGTGCCAGTACAATATGCGTGGTTACAAAATCCACCAGGTTCAGTTATCAAAATGACTCTTGACTTGCTGTTTGCTCCTGGTTTCTTCAGATACATTCTGTTGGATGACCTATGAATTAGTATCTGATTATCAACAGACATTAGATTAGAATACATTTTAGTGTGGAAACAGGCCCTTCGGGCCAACAAGTCCACACCGACCCGCCGAAGCGCAACCCACCCATACCTCTACCCCTACATTTACATTTTACCCCTTACCTAACACTACAGGCAATTTAGCATGGCCAATTCACCTGACCTGCACATCTTTGTGACTGTGGGAGGAAACCGGAGCACCCGGAGGAAACCCATGCAGACACGGGGAATATGTACAAACTCCACACAGTCAATCGCCTGAGGCGGGAATTGAACCCGGGTCTCTGGCGCTGTGAGGCAGCAGTGCTAACCACTGTGCCACCGTGCCGCCCACATGTACAATTTTATTTTGATACTGGTGAATATGAAGGTACATTTATTGGATAGAGTTTCATAGGGTTCACTGTGAGACACAAGATTCTGCAATAGACTGCCAATTGTGAACGTTTTCACCCAGTGTCTGGTCCACACGACAAATGTATGGAATCTGGGGGACATGCCAGATGTCATCACCATAAGTAACCTGTGCGGTGTGATTCTGATCTTCCATGTCCATACATCTGCTCCAGGAGCCAGGCTCTGACTGATGATGAATTTGTAACACCTGGTTTCTATTCAGTCATTGGTACCTAATTTAGACAGCATTTGTACCTACACTGAGAGCAGTGATAGCCTGTTGGCTAGTTTCCTGCTGCTGAAGGTGGATTTCAAACTATTCTCTGTGAGTGAATATTTGAATGACTGCCCTGACCCAGGTTGGAAACTCTCTGGACAGATTCAGGAGCAGGCCAGTGTCTCACTCACTGCCACAGGCAGCTGTAAGGTCCAGTAGCACTGTACCAGAAGTCAGACCGATTGGAATCCACTTTTATTGTCGGTCATGATGTAAAATGATCGGTTTACTGACCAGAACAATGATCAGGAGTTTACCATGTTTGTGCATTGGGCAATAATAAGGTATGATCTGTAATTATTGAACTGAACAATAACTGCACCATCTCTGAAAACAATTAAGTTGATTCTACATTGTTGAAATTAAATTTTAAACACCAAACAACCTTTTATGATACAAACGTAAATAATTTTGTTTTGAATCGGAAAAGAACATGTCTGACTATTTTGTTGATCACAATTAGACATTGAATCTCAGTATTCACATGCATACATTGTTGCTCTATCATTTGCAAAGTGGTTGACCTCTGACTGATTGCATATTCAGAGTGAGCAATGATTGAACAATCAAATCGACTCATCATTCTTACACACTTAAATATAATCAATCGATATAATTTCTCACTCAAGTGTGTGACCTATAGCTATTTGGCAAAAACTCTATTAGCTTTAAAATCGTAATGGAAAAGGATAAACCAGAACTTAAAGTTGAAGTTCTAAATTGGAGAAAGGCCAATTTTGATGTTATTAGGCAAGAACTTTCATAAGCTGATGGTGGCAGATGTTCACAGGGCAAGGAATGGCTGGAAAATGGAAAGCGTACGATGAGATAACGAGAGTCCAAAGACAGTATATTTTTGTTTGGGTGAAAAGAAAGGCTGGTAGGTATATAGAGTGCTGAATGACTAAAGAAATTGAGTGTCTAGTTAAGAAAAAGAAGGAAGCATATGACAGGTACAGGCAGGATAGATCAAGTGAATCCTTAGAGTATAAAGGCAGGAGGAGCATGCTAAAGAGGAAAATCAGGAAAGCAAAAAGGCGACATGACATAACTTTGGCAAATAGAGTTAAGGAGAATCCAAAAGGACTTTACAAATACATTGAGGACAAAAGGGTAAATTAAGAGAGAATAGAGCCCTCAAAGATCAGCAACATGCCTTTGTGTGGAGCCGCAGGAGATGGAGGAGACACTAAACGAGTACTTTGTATCAGTGTTTACTCAGGACAAAGACAGGGGAGATGTAGATATAAAGAGAAATAGATGCTGACATTTTGAAAAATGCCCATGTTACAGAGGAGGAAGTGCTGATGTCTTGAAACGCATAAAAGTGGATAAGACCCCAGGACCTGATCGATCAGCTTTACCATACAACTCTGTGTGAAGCTAGAGAATTGATTGCTAGGCCTCTTTCTGAGATACTTGTACTATTGATAGTCACATGTGAGGTGCCAGAAGACAGGAGGTTGGCGAACGTGGTGCCACTGATTAAGACAGGTGGTAAGGACAAGCCAGGGAACTTTACACTAGTGAGCCTGACGTGCGTGGAGAGCAAGCTTTTGGAGGAAATCCTGAGGGATAGGTTGTACATGCATTTGGAAAGGCAAGAACTGATTTGGGATAGTCAACATGACTTTGTGCATGGAAAATCATGTCTCACAAACTTGATTGAGTTTTTTTTCAGAAGTAACAAAGAGGAGTGATGAGGGAAGAGCAGTGGACGTGACCTACATGGACTTCAGTAAGGCATTCGATAAGGTTCCCCCTGGGAGATTGGTTAGCAAGTTTAGATCTCATGGAATACAGGGAGAACTAGCCATTTGAAAACATAACTAGCTAAAGGTAGAAAACAAAGTGTGGTAGTGGAGAATTGTTTTTCATATTGGAGACATGTGACCAGTGGACCATCACAAGGATCGGTGCTGGGTCCTCTACTTTTAGTCATTCATATAAATGATTTACATGTGTTTATGAGAGGTATAGTTAGGAAATTTGCTGATGGCACCAAAATTGGATGTGTAGAGGACAGCGAAGAAGGCTACCTCAGATTACAACGGGATTTTGATCAGATGGGCCAATGGGTTGAGGAGTTTAATTTAGATAAATGCGAGATGCTGCAATTTGCGAAAGCAAATCTTAGCAGGAGTTGTACTCTTAATGGGGAGGTCCAAGGGAGTGCTGCTGAACAAAGAGAACTTGGAGTGCAGGTTCATTGTTCCTTGAAAGTAGAGTCACAGATAGATTAGACAGTGAAGAAGGCATTTGGCATGCTTTCCTTTAATTGGTCTGAGCATTGAGTACAATTGTTGGAAGGTCGTGTTACAGCTGTACAGGAAGTTGGTTAGGCTACTTTTGGAGTATTGTGTGCAATTCTGGTCTCCTTCCTATTGGTAGGATGTTGTGAAACTTGAAAGGGTTCTGAAAAGATTTACAAGGATGTTGCCAAGGTGGGAGTGTTTGAACTATAGCTGGAGGTTGAATAGGCTAGGGATATTTTCCCCAGAGCGCCGGAGGCTGATGGATGACCTTATAGAAGTTTCAAATATCATGAGGGGCATGAATGGGGAAATAGACAAGGTATTTTCCCTGGTGTGGGGGAATCCAGAACGAGAAGGCATAGGTTCAGGTTGGGAAGGAAAAATAGAAAAGCAACGTATGTGACAACTTTTGCACACACAGAGTTGTACGTGTATATGGAATGAGCTGCAAGAGGAAGTGGTGGAGGTTAGTACAATTGCAACATTTAGATGGCGTCTGGAAGAGTATATGAATAGAAAGGGTTGAGAGGGATATGGGCCGGGTGCTAGCAGCTGGGACTAGATTGGATTGGGATATCTTGTCGGCATGGACGGGTTGGACAGAAGGGTCTGTTTCCATACGGTACATCTCTATGATTTCTATGATTTAGAAATGACAATAATTTGACATGCACTGTCAAATAAATAAATGGTTGATATTATTAAATTGTAGCATACAATAAGTTGCAAACTTGCTATTTTTAGAATGAATGAAAAAGAACAGAAAATATTCCAACACAGGAAATAACACTTTGGCCCTCCTAGCCTGTGCTGATCCAGATCCTCCTATTTTCTAACCCTGCCAGCTATTTTCTAAGGGTCTGTATTTCTCTGCTCCCTGCTCATTCATGTATCTGGCATATACATCTTACATAATGCTATTGTTCCTGCTCCTGCCATCTCTGCTGACAAAACCTTCCAGGCTACCACCACCATATGTGTAAAGAACTTCCCACATATATCCCTAGGGCCTTAAACCTTTCCCCTCTCACTTTGAACTCATGACCCCCAGTAATTGAGTTCCATAATCTGGGGAAAAGCTTCTTGCTATCCACCTTGTCTATATCTCTCTTGATTTAGTAGACCTCAATCATGTCCCCCTCAACCTTTGTCTTTATAATTAAAATAATGCTAATCTACCCAACCTCACTCCATAACCAGCACCCTCCATCCCAGGCAACATCCTGGTGAACCTACTCTGCACTCTACCAACAGGATGTGGATGCTTTGAATAATGTCGTGACCAGAACTATGTGCAGTATTCGAAATGCGGCCAAATCAAAGTCCTATGTAAATGTAACATGACCTGCAAATGCTTGTACTCAACACCTGATCCAATGAAGGAAAGCATGACATATGCTGCCTTAACGACTTTACTGACCTGTAAAGAAACCTTCAAGAAACAATGGACCCGAACACCCAGATCTCGCTGTATTTCAGTTTTCCCCAGGACTTTTCCATTAACTGCATAGTTCGCTCTAGAATTGGATTGTCCGAAATGCATCACCTCACATTTGCACAGTTAAACTCCATCTGCCATATCTGTACCCATTTCTCCAAACTATCTATATTCTGCTGTATTCTCTGACAGTCCCCTTCACAATCTGCTACTCCACCAATCTTGGTCTCATCTGCAAACTTGCTAATCAGGCAATTGATACCTTCTTCCAAATCATTGATATATATCACAAACAACACGCATCGCTGTTGCACAACACTGGTCATAGGTCTCCATTTTGAGAATTTCCCTTGCGCTACTACTCTCTGTCTCCTGTTGCCCAGCCAGTTCTCTATCCATTTAGATAGAACACCCTGAACCCCATGCGACTTCACCTTCACCATCAGTCTACTATGGGAACCTAATTAAACACCTTACTCAAGTCCCTCAGTATCTTCTCCAGCAGCTTCCCTACCAGTGATGTCAGGCTCGCTGGTCTATAATTGCCTGGATTATCTCTGTTATCCTTCTTAAACAAGGGGACAACATTAGAAACTCTCCAGTCCTCCGGGACCTCACCAATGTTCAATGATTCTGCAAAGATATAAGTTGAAGCCCCACTTACTTCCTCACTCAATTCCCTCAGTAACCTGTGTTGGATCTCATCTGTGGGCTTGTCGATATTAATACATTTTAGAATATACAAAACTTCCTCCCTCTTTTTGTTGACTTGACCCTGAGTACTCAAAGATCTATCCCCAACCTCAACATCCGTCATGTCTCTCTCCTTGGTGAAGGTAGATACAACGTACTCGTTAAGAATCTCACCCATTTTCTCTGACACAACGCATAACTTTCTTCCTTTGTCCTTGTGTTGGCCAAACAGTGCTCTAGTTCCCTCTTGTTCCTTATATATGAAAACAAAGGCTTTGGGATTTTCCTCAACCTTGTTTGCTAAAGACATCTCATGACCACTTTTCGCCCTCTTAATTCCTCGATATTTACTGTGAAATTTGGTTAGTGTAAAGAAAATAAACATATATTTGTGCAATTGGGAACTCAGACCTATTCAAAGTGTTTTGTGCCAAAACATATTTGAAATCCGTCTCAGTGCAAATAAAAAGAAAAGAAAAGAAACCTCTTGGGAAGAGTAATTTTCAACCACTGTTCCCCCAAAGTACTTCTGAGGTAGAAAAGAGTAGGGGCTTGTAACAAGGGCACAACAGTAATTATGGGTGGTTGAACATGCAAATTGACTCAATTAATCAACTTAACAGTGATAGCCTCGAATAAAAATTCATACAGTGTATGAGAGATTATTTCTGAGAGCAGGATGTCATGGAACCAAACAGCGAATTGGCTAATTTAGTTTGATATGATGTAACAAGGAAGGATTGGTGGATGAGCTTTGCCTCGGAAAGAGTAACCACAACTTGCTGGAGTTTCACATTCAGGTTGAAAAAGTGAAAACTGAGTCATACATTAGAGTGTCAGTGTTAGGCAATAAGAATTATATTGGCATAAGGAAGGATTTGGCCTGGGTTGACTGGGGGAGAAAAGAACAGTCAAAGGCAAGGCAGATGAAGAAATTTGGCAAATACCTAGGGAGATACTAAGGACCGAAGAGAATTGCATAATGGGAAAAAATCATCCATATCTTCTAAAGGAAGTCAACGATAACATGAAGCCAAATCACAGGCATATCATACTGCGCAAGTTATTTACACTATGGAGGATTGGGCAAGTTAGTGGCCTCGTGGTGTTATCACTGAATTCATATGTGATAAACCCAGATAATGTTCGAGTGACCTGGGTTCAAATCCTGCCACAGCAAGTAGCGGAGCTTGACTTCAAATGTGGAATTAAGAGGCTGATGGTGGTTATGAATCAATTGCCAAGAAAAACTCACCTGGTTCACTGATGTTCTTTAGGGAAGGAAACTGCCATTCTCCCATAGATTCACCACTCTCAGGCTGAAGGCATTTCTCCTTATCTCCGGTCTAAAAGATCTTCTCTTGACTCTCAGGCTATGTCCTTGAGTCCTTTCTCTCCTAACAGTGGAAGCTGCCCAGGCACCCAATATTCTGTATGTTTCAATTAGATCCAACTTCATCCTTCTAAACACCAGCGAGAATAGACCCAGAAACTTCATATGTTAAGCTTTTCATTCCTAGGACCCTTCTTATGAGGCTCCTCTGAACACTGTCCCGGGCGATACATCCTTCCTGAGTTATGGGGCCCAGCATGGTAGAAAATACTCCAATGATGTTTTAATATTCAAGCCCTCTGAAAATAAATGCCACCGCTGTGATTGCCTTTCTGACCAAATTTACCACCTGAAATAATACTCTTACGATGGACAATAATGAATTTACCATGGAGTTACAAAAATGAACAATGATTAAAGCCTGCTGAGAAGTAGAACGCAGCCTTGACTAAAGTCTCTGTGGTAATCCACACATTACAGAATCCAGGCAGGCTGCATCTCCCCACAAATGCCAACAAACTTGACAGCTACAGACTTGTAATACCTACACGAAGTTGGACATGAATGGGACAATGAAATGCCGTCCTTGGGCCATCAATGTTACAACCCCAGGTTGAGTCTGATTGATCAGAGTAAATAAACCTGATTATTCTATTGGCAGATCCTCCACACCCTCCAAAAAGGCATGAAGACTTGGAAGTATACGAATTACTGTAAAACCCCTCGAGAATAACCACTTTAAGAGAGGACATCTCCAAGACCATCAGAAGAACAAAAAGACTTCACCACATGGAATCCGGTCAACTTCTAGTGGGGTGGTATGTGATCATCCAAAGCTAAATTAAACCATAAGATGGTTTGTCGTGTTTTTCATTGTATTATAATGTGTTTTATTGTTCTAATATTAAATGTGTTCAATAAACAAATATTATTGTTTAGAAGAGTTGACTCAGTTCTTTTTCTGAATGTAAGATTCCAGCACACTGTATGGCAGATATAACACCTTCCTAAATACTGACTCAACTTGCACATTTACCTTGAGATAATCCCAGACTGGAACGTGAAAATCTCTTTGTATTTCGGATTTCTGAATTTTCTCCCCAGTTATAAAATAGTCCATGCCTCTCTTCTATCCTACTAAAGTGCATCACCTCGCACTTTCTCAGGTTGAACTCCATCTACCACTTCGTTGCCCATTCTCCTACCCTATCTAAATCTTTCTGCCTCCTCAATGATACTTGTCTATCTACCTACCTTTGCGTCATCTAAAAGCCTCGCCGGAATGCCCTCAGTTCCTTCATCTAGATGCTTAATGTTCAAAGTAAAAAGTTGTGATTCCCTTGTGGAACACCAGTTGCCATCTCCTGCGATCCAGAGATGGACACATATATTCCCACTCTCTACTTTCTGCCAGACAGCTGAGCGTCTGTACACGCTAGTACCTTGTCTCTGACACCATGGGTCCTTATCTTACTCAGCAGTCTACTGTGAAGCACATTGTCAACATCCTTATTGAAGTCCAACTAGATAGTATCCATTAGCTCTCCTTGGTCTAACCTGCTTGTTACACCCTCAAAGAATTCTAACAGATTCATTAGCATAACCTTCCATTGATGAAACCATACTGACCTCGCCCTACTTTACCATGCACTGGCAATTATTCAGAAATCTCATCCTTCACAATGGATTGCTGAAACCTACCCAGCATCGATGTTAGGCTGATCAGATTGGAATTTTCTGTCTTTTGCTTTATTTCTTTATTTAAACAGGATGTCAGGGAGATCCAAAAGGACGGTGACCCAGTCGGTGTGAGACTGCAGAGATCTGCCCAAGACTCGGTCAAATTGGGGTACCCACCCTCACCTCATCTGCTAAATTGTTTAAAATAGTTTTTGCACAGCAGCCTTGGCCATTCTACACCAAGCTTTATCAGTTTGACGCTTTTTCAAATGACCAAAGGCAAAGGCTTTCGCAGTTCATAATGGAGAGGAACCCCCTCCCCCCCCAGCCCGTATCAAGATAGACGTCTGCGGCCGCCACGGGGGACTCACCTGCAGGGGCAAGCCTGATCTCGGAGCTTGTTAAACTTCATTGAAGAGGCCCAGTCCAGGTGCGAGTCAGTCTCAGTCATGCTTCAGAAATATGACTGAGACATCGAGAAACTCGGGCAGCGTGTCGGGGAGAGCGGATTAACAGGCCGTGGCCTCCAAGACCACTGCTGAGTCTTCCATGGGTCAGGACTGGGCTCTGGAAAATCGAGTCCCGACCTTAGTGAATCATAGTGATGACCTCGAAAATCCATGTCGACGGAAACATATTCGGTTGCTTGACCTTTCCGAACGGGACAAGGAAGGCCCGTGTGTTGATTTCCTAGAGCATTGGCTCCCTAAGCTGCTGTAACTGGAGTCATAGCTGGGCCAGGTGTGAGATGAATGAGCCCACTGGGTTGCTGTGCGCCGGCCCGGGTCGAACCATCGTCCATGCACAGTCCTAGTTCAACTACAGCATTACAGGGAAAAACGGATGCTGCTATAGGCCTCCATAGACTTGGGGAAGGATTCTCATGCCATGATATAAAAGAGCTCCAAGATAATGCAGTTCCAGGACGTTTGTCTGGCTGTGGACCACAAGAGGAAGGCATTTGATGAGGCGAAGAACCGTCTTAGGGATTTAAATATTCAATATTCTGTGCAATATCTGGGAACGATGTGCTGCAGTCATGGAGGACCTGTGCATAACTTCGGATCACCAGAAGAAGTAAAATAATTCCTGGATGCTCTCAAATATACTGTGGGACTTGAACTGAAGGGATAATGACTTTATTTTGCCCTCATTTTGTTTTTCTTCCTCCTCCTTTCTTCCTCTTTCTCTTTTCCATCATTCCTTGGAGGTTGGGGAGTTCGGGTGTTGATCATTCCTTATCCTTTATATGGACTCTTATCTATAGCTCGTGCAGGTTGGCAACGTTTCTAGTTGTCTTTTTTTTTATTTGGTTGCTTATTACTTGCTGGGATTGTAATTTTGTAATTTTATGTAATTTCATCCTGGGTTGATTTGCTAAGTGTATCTTGGGGATGGTGGGGAAAGTGGGCGGGCCATCCACCTTTAACTTCTGTCTCATAAGACATTGGAATTTATTTACTCTAATTTGTAATGCCTGGGCCGAGGGCATGTCTCTGGCTGGGAGATGTTATGTCGGGATTATTTGAAGGCAGTTGTGCCTCCTGTGAACAATGGGGAAAGTCTCCTTTTAAGTATGTTTTATGTTATTTGTTTTTAGGAGTAGTTCTTATTTGTTTTGATTTAGCCGTTTAAAGAGTGTTTTTATCTGTGAATCATTTTTGGTTTTTATTCAATGTCTTTTGGGTGGGATTCTTCGCCCTAGTGGGGTCTCGGGCTTGCTTGGACAATCATGGCGAGTCATTCGTTTTGGTGGTGCACCTGGAATGTCAAGGGGAGCCACTCGCCAATCAAAAGGAAACGAACATTATCAAGTCTTAAAAAAGGGTGGATGTAACCCTTCTACAGGAGACACATCTACTTGCTAAGGAGCTTTCGAAGCTGCAATAGGGTGGTTTTGGCCAGGTGTACTTTTCATCTTTCAGCTCAAAAAGTCGGAGAGTAGCCATTCTTATTCGGAAAAATCTTCCCTTCCAAATGGTAAACCAGATAAAAGATGACTCTGAACGGTATATATTAATTAATGCACTAATATATGGACAGGAATATAGGATTTTGAATCTTTCATGCCCCCTAGTGCACACTTTTAAATTTGAAATGGAAGCGTTCTCCAAGCGTGTCTCTCGGGGTGCACCACACAATTAAACGGGTGGGGAGTTATAATTATATCATCGACCCAGGAGTGGTTAGAATATCAAAGGTCTCTGCGGGCATATCTTTGAGATTTAAGCAGTTGGCAGATCTGAGGAGGGAGTTGGAGCTGCTAGAAGTGTGGACATGTCTTCACCCGGAGGTTCGAGGCTTTACTTTTTATTCTAACCTACACAAGTGCCATATCAGAAACGATATGTTTCTGCCCCCTCAATCCTTTTGAACTCAATATTGTTTTGTGAAGTAGGTAATATATCTATTTCCGATCATGCCGCAGTATGACTAGGTTAAAACTAGTGATGATGAGATAGCTCCCCGACATTGGCGTTTGGACCCTTTTCCCATTGAAGGATAGTAAGTTCATAAAATATTTCTCGCAGGAATTTAAAACCTTCTGGGATATCATCTCAGGCACGGCCAGTAACCCATCGGTGACGTGGGAGACTGCTAAGGCACACGCATGAGGCTTGGTTATCTCATATTCTGTGCCCCGGAAAAGACAAAAAGGAGAACAACAGTTTCTGCTCGTCGCTCGCCTGAAGGCGGCTGAGACAGCGTATATTGATAGACCCTCCATTGCTAAACTACAGCGGGTCACAGCCCTCATGGCAACCTTGAATCCCACACTTACTCAAACAGCAAAGAGGGAGATAATACTGGCGAATCAGAGATCATTTGAAAAAGGTGACAAGCCTGGCAGGTATCTAGCATACCTTGCCAGAAAGAAAAGGCTCCTCAAGTCATTAACGTCTATTAGAAAGAGTGCTGGTACCCTGACTTGTGATCGTAAAAAGATCAATGCAGACTTTAGAAAGTTCTATTTCGAAGTCCTCACAGGGTTGAGAGGATAGAACAACGAAGATAGAGACTTTTTTTTTAAAAAAAACTTGCCCACCCGGGCCTAACCTGGAAACAGGTGTTGTTCTTGAATGCCCCCCTAGCAACCAAGGAAATACACGAGAGGCAGTGAGGCAGCTCCAGAGTGGCAAAGCGCCCGGACCAGATGGATTCCAGGCTGAGTTCCATATGAAAGTGGATGTGGAATTGGTCGGGCCACTTATAAATATGTACAATTACTCACATAGTCAGTGCTGAATCTCACCTTCTCTGAGAGAAGCAAATATTTGTCTCAATCCTAACAAGGGAAAGGCCCCAGATGACTGCTCTTCATATAGACCAATAACCTTGTTGAATGTGAATTTCAAAATTCTCTCAAAAGTGTTGTCATTAAG
Organism: Chiloscyllium plagiosum; assembly: GCF_037043375.1. Taxonomy (NCBI): domain Eukaryota; kingdom Metazoa; phylum Chordata; class Chondrichthyes; order Orectolobiformes; family Hemiscylliidae; genus Chiloscyllium; species Chiloscyllium plagiosum. The sequence continues at coordinate 67,068,611 of NW_028270176.1, read as the reverse complement.
ACTGGATGAGTTTAACCATTCATTATTAAAGAAGGCCAAATGGGGTTTATAAAGGGTCACAAATCAACTAATAACATTAGAAGAGTCTTAAATATGGTACAAGTAGGAAGTGATACTGGGATTAGTTGTCTCCCTAGAGGCAGAGAAGGCATTCGATCGGGTAGAATGGCCATATCTAGTTTATATGCTGGATTGGTTTGGTGTTGGAGAGGTCTTTAATAAATGGGTTACAGAATTATATAATGATCCCAAAGCAGCGGTGATCACCAACAGTTTAAGTTCAGATAGCTTTCGGGTTGGCAGAGATTGTCCTCAGGAATACCCTCTCTCACCATTATTATTTACTCTAGTGATTGAGCCATTGGCGGAAGCTATACGAGCTGACCATAACATAATGGCTCCAGAGGTTGGATTGGGTAAGCGAAAAGTTATTCTCTCTGCGGATGATGTCCTCCTTTTCTTAAATGATTCAATGACTTCTGTGTCCCACTTAATTCCAGTGGTTAACGTATTTGGCATGTTCTAAGTTTATAAAATCAATTTTGTGAAATCAGAGGCCATGCCTTTGGGGTGCGGGGGGGGGGGGGGGGGGTGGTGGGGAGGGGAGGGAGGGGGGGGAGGGGGTTTTGCAAGTATAACAAATTTTCCGGATGAATCCAATTTGCCTTTCGGTGGTCACTGGGGGTTTTTCTTTAATTAGGTATTTTTAATACTTAGGCATTTGGTCAGCTATATAAAGTCAATTATGCACATTTATTGAAGAAAATATGATAGGACCTTCAACGCTAGGAAGATCTCCCGATATCCTGGCTAGGTAGAATAGCCTACCTCACCTTTTATACGCTATGAGAATGCTCCCCTTGATGCTGCCGAGACAGGCGCTATGTAAGCTTTTTGGTTGGCTCGGCTCCTTTCCTTGGAGTAATGGACTTATTAAATTAGAAAAGCTACAGCTTCCGCAAGTAAGGGGATGGCTGAATTTTCCTGATTTCAAGAGGTACCAGTTGAGCTCTCTATTATCCTACATAGCTGATTGGGTGTCTTGTGACCCACAATCAATCTGGTTAGATACTGAGGTCTCCCAAGCAAAATATCCCCTGATCAATTGACTATTTATGGACAAGATGGGAGTTATTATGATCATTGTAAACATCCTATTTTATTAAATACAATGAAAGCCTGGAGGATAATGTGACAGGATGAGGGTAACCTACAAAAATCCTCCCCCCTGTACCCCTATTGTTGGAAGGTTGGGATTCCAGCCAGGGCTGACTGATGCTTTACCAGAACCTGGGAGTCCAGAGGTATCTCCTTTTTGGGATATCTGTTCAATGGGGATGTCATGATGTCCTTCAAACAGCTGCGTCAGAACTTTGGTTTGCCTAATAAAGATCGTTTTCATTATTTTCAAATACGAGGCTTTATACAAAAGAAGACCGCATTGATAATTAATCCATATAAATCGGACAGGGAAAGGTAGGTGCTTCGGCCGATAGGTCCGCCCGCGGTCAGTACTCTCTACCACAAACTACGTAATAAAGTATCAAAGGACATGGAACGTTTATACAAAACCTTGAGTCAAGAATTTGGGATAGAAATCTCCTAAGAGATGTGGGAGGACTCCTGGAAAACGCCAGGAAGATGTCTATCTGTAACAGAACTCAGGCTATCCAATTCAAGATACTTCATTGAGCTCAAATGAAACCTGAGTGACTTGCAAAGTTCAAGGCAGGAGCATCTCCAATGTGTCCTACATGCAAAATAGAAGTTAGTGCTCTCACGCATTGTCTGTGGACATGCCGTAAGACCCGCATGTTTGGGACAGTGTAGCGAATGCCTTGACAAAGATTTTGGGTACGGAGATGGGGTTGGACCCAGTGCCTCTACTTCTGGGGTCCCCAAATTTCCCTTCTTTGGAGGAAATTATTCATTATCCTTTCCTTTTGTCCGGGGAGAAACATTTTAGTGAATTAGATATCCGAATGTGTCCCAGGACTTTCAAATTGGCACAGGGTAGTCATAGAATATATCCCCCTTGACTTCCTTAAGATTATGGTGCACCAAAAGATGGAATTATTTTATAGAACCTAGCAGAACCTTTTGAACTACATTGACACAGATATATAGGCCACATTGTTCAGAGCCTTTGCTTAGCCGTGGGGATGGTTCTGGCTGGTTTGGGGGCCCCAGAGGAGGAATCCTGTATCAATACGGGTTCTGTTATGACTTAATATAATTTTCAAAACATATGCATCTAGTTATTTATTTAGTTGTTTACTTTCTTTTCTCCTTTTCTTTAGTTTTAGTAATGTAAGATATTCTATTTTATGGTTTGCTGGTGTGGAGACTAGATTAGTAGTTTGTATTTAAATTCTAAATTGTGGTTCTTATTATATTGTAAAGCAGAATGCACTAGATTGTACCATTTTAATAATGTTGTTAAAAAATTCAAAGATCTTCTTTTTATTAAAACAAATAGGGTGTCACGTTCGCAATGTTCTCGTCTTCTGGGACCCTCCCTGATTCCAAAGATTTCTGGAAGATCACCATTAATGTCTCCATCCAGCTTATTTATCCATTTAGTTTTTCGAGCAACTTCTCCTAATCAGCTCTGCCTCCTCACTCTCTTAAATTTTTGTGATATTATTCATGTCTTCCGCCGTGAAATATGACATGAAATAATTATTCAGTTTCTCATCTATTATTTGTTCCACACTATTATCTCTCCAGCGTCATTTTCCAGTGCCCCAATATCCACTTCTGCTTCTCTTTTTTGCCCTTTATTTATCTAAAGAGACTCTTACAGTCATCCGTTATATCACTGGATAGCTTATCCTCATATTTAATCTTCTCCGTCCTTATTTCTTATTTTGTTGCTCTCTGTTCCTCTTTGTAAGCTTCCAAATCCTCTGGTTTCCCACTCTCATTTGCCATGTTTTCTGCTTTCTCTTTTGCTTTTATCCTAGCCATGCATTCCCCAGTCATCCACTGATGTCTCATCCTCCCTGTACAATGCATCTATTACCTCGGGATGAAACTTTGCTGTGACTCCTAAATTGCTCCGAGAAACTCCCGCCATTATTGTTCCACTGTCTATCCTGCTAGGCTCCTCTCCCAGTCAATTCTACCCAGCTCCTCCCTCATGTCTTTGTCCGTACCTTTGTACAGCTGTAATATCAACTCCGATTGTGCTTTCTTCGTCTCAAATTGAAGTTTAGGTTCAATCATATTAGGATCACTGCCTCCAAAGGGTTCCTTCACCTTAAACTTCCTTCTCAAGTCTGCCTCACTGCACAACACGAAATCCAGTACGGCCCATTAGCGTGTTGTCTGCATCATAAGCTGCTCCAAAAAGTCATCTCATAGAAATTCCACAAATTCATTTCCTTGCAAACCACCACCAGTCTGATTTTCCCAATCCATCTGCATATTAAAATCCCCCCACACACTGTAACTTTGCCTTTACTATCTCCTGGTCTATCATACGCCCCAGCCGCTGACTACGATTCAAAGGCCAGTACATAAATCCAACTTTGTCATTCCTCAATTCTACCCACACACATTCCACATAATTTGACCCTACTTTGAGTAATGGGAACTGAGTGATGGGACTGCAAAATACTTTAGCTTTGTCTCAAATTTATAGTTTAAACATGGAGTAAAAATATTTCATTTTAAATTACTTTGAAATGTCGCCACAGTGCGTTTCTTTGGCCAAATAGTCTGTCTGTATTAGGAAAGAATACAAACTGTTGAAGGAATGATATGAAGAGGACATATGTCTATAAAGAGATATAGGTTGGGAAAAGTGAACAGGCAAATATTGGTGTATGGAACATAGTAGGAAAAATGTGTCTGTGCTCAAAGATATTGGCGGTTGAATGGAAACGGAGTGTATTATTTCAGTGGAGACTTTGGCTTTTTAAGAGGAACCGGGCACGTAGGTTATAAAATAAAAACTTTACATGTACATCAAATTTTTAGGGAGGTAAGATAAATGTTGCAACTTTCTGAAACAGAATACATTTAAAAGTAGGGCCGATTTTCTACAGATTTACAATGCAGCGGTGTAACCACATCGAGAGAACGATGGCCACAATTATATGAAATGCAATCCATAGAAGATTCACTCAGCTGACTCCTGGGAGAAGCGTTTATTTATGGAGGAAATATTGAATTGACTGGCCCTGGATCTGCTGGGCCTTCGGCGAACAAGTTGTGATCTTGATTAATCCCAGAATATTCCAAGTCGTCTTTCAAGTTGAATTCTGAAGCAATATTTCAGTTTTTGTGAGAGATTAGTGTGATTGGATGGTTTATAAAACTGAAGAATGTCTCTGTTAAGATGATGGTGATTTGGTGTAATCATCTCATTGTGTTGTGTCTTTGTGTAATTCACTTCCCAGATAGCGATGGAGAATAAGTCATTGAATATTCCGAAGTCAGAGGCAGGCAGATCTTTGACTAACAATGACGCATTAACATTGTAAGGACAAAGGAGGAATGTGTGATTGAGGTCACAATCAGATCATCCACGACCTTCTCGCATGACGGAGCTGTTGTTATTCCTTACTCTTGATGCTAGTTTCAACATTTCTGTTGTCTTTAGATACTGAAAGAAAATGACACGATTGTCATGAACATGAAGTCTTTTCCTTTCAGGTTATTGGGCACATCTTTCCATATGTGACATTTAAACGGCACTCAAAAGCATTCAGGAAGAATTCATGATGTTGTAGAGACGTTGGAGCATAGGGAAAAGGGAAAGCCTCGCTTGGAACTGCTTTAGCAATCACATTGGGTCGAATGGATAACTTTAATACAGCAGATTCCTTTCAGTTGTTCTTGTGAGGTGCGTTTCATTAGCAAGGCCAGCATTTTGTAGTCTATGTTTAACTTCTATTTAGAATATGGTGATAAACCCCAGAGGTACATGTGGTGCAGGAACACTAACAGATATGTTACAAACAGAGAAACGGGGTTCTTAACAATTTGATAGTGAAGGGAAAATGATATAGCTTCAAATCCTGTGGGCCCTTGGAGATTTACTCCTCGCTATCTGATGCTCACAAGCTATGGAAATAGTGAGACAACATTCTATGTTCCCAACAATTAAAATGATAGGGTTATACAGCATACAAACCGGCCCTTCAGCCCAATAAAACTTCGCCAGACAGAAACAGCAAGCTACGTTATTCCCAGTTACCTGAAGATCTATACCCTACTATTCCCTGGCATTTTGCGTTTAAATGCTGCGTTACCGAGTATCTGTGACCTCAGCTTTTTTGTTCTTCCAATATATGCACGAAATGATTTCACGGAAATAGATCACACAATTTCAATGACAGCGACAAACTCATCAGTTCAACAAAATGTCCTCATTGTTTAATAATTATTAGAAAATCGTTTTGTCTTTTTAGTTCATTTGGGATGTTAATGGAGCGAGACCAGCATTAATTGCCCTTGAGACGTTCCAGTCCAGTTGGTCTTGGTCCGTCCAAGTGGCTGTTGAGAAGGAGTGCCTGCAGTGCATCTCGTGCGCCGATTTGGCTGGGAGTAAATATTGCTGGTGGTGGATGGTTCGTTACACAAGCCACCAAACTGTGATAAACATCTCGCACAAAAACAGACTCTTTGTCAATAAGAATATATGAGAAGGGATTTATTATTCTTCATAGAAACAACAACTTTCAAAATAAGTTTATATAATAATGAAGGGAAGTCTGTTTCTATGTCATTGGTGTCCTTAAAATAATGGTGTCAAATAACTGGAATAATGTTGGTGCTGTCCTTGGAGGATTCTTGCACTGAGCATGTGAATTATCCTGGATGTTTTCAGAAATGGCTGGATTGTCCTAGGTTGAATAAGTGCTGATACTCCATGGGATGATTCTGGTTTGTAAACTCACGACTTACTGAGCACAGTTCGAATGAACAAACCAACAAGTCCCATTGGCTGCTGCTTCAGAATATATCAGAGCTTTCTTGGCTGCTACCACATGAAATCATGTTATAAAGACAAGGCCCATCGAGTCAGCATCATGCAATGCTGATATAAGTGCTTTATAACTATTGTGAGGTTTCCTTCCTTATCATCCTCTCGGGCGATGCATTCTAGATACAAACCATCGTCTGGGTTCAAAACAGATTCAACAAATCCTCTATTAGTATCTTGTCTTTCAACTTAAACGTGTTCTCCCTTGTTTTTAATACTTTGACGAAGGGGATCAGCTGCTGTCTGTTCATTCTGCTCATACCTTTCATGTTCTTATACACGTCTGTCAGGTTCAGTTTCCTCCCACAGTGCACACAGCTTCAGTAGATTGACCATGCTAAATTACCCATCATGTGCAGGGAGGTGTGTTAGCTGTGGGAGACGCAGGGGCAGGGCAGGGGGCGGGTTAGCCATGGGAATTGCAGGAATGGGGTATGAGGTGGGTCTGGGTGCAACGCTCTGCAGAGGGTCAGTGTGGACTCGATGAGCCAATGTCCCATAAAATAACAAAAATAAAGGTTAAATCAAACAACGAAAAGTACTGTGATTCTGAAGCAAAGAAGAAACAGAGTGCTGGGGAAACGAAATAGGTTTGGTAGCCTCTGTCGAGAGAAAAACAGAGTCAGCATTTTGGGTTCACTCACCATGCATCAGATCTGGAAGCAACTGAAGTCTTATTTCCACAATGAGGAGGTCACAGAGCTGTGCAGTCTCACACCAGGGAGAGGACTATATTCAAAATGTCCATCAACCATTTTGATTCTAGAACTTGCCAGGCAGTAGTAGGGGACATATCCATTTTGTACAGAGTCCCATCATCTCACGTATTCACGAGGTGACAGAGGCCACCTCTGTCCAGTGAGGTGAATACATTGGTTCTGTCTAAACAGAAGAAGCAACCTAAAATCTTTTTTGGAAATATTAGAGAACAGGATTACTGGCAGAAGTGAGGAAATTAAGAAATTTAGAATTGATAAAGTCGAAGTAATGGCAAAAAAAAACATTGTGTTGAAGGTTGGTAAGCTGCTGGACGATATGAGTGATGAATTTAGCGGGCTACAGAGATAGGGTTGGAGAATTGAGCTTGCTGTATAACTCTGTTCGGAGCTGGTGCAGGTGCGATGGGTCAATGCCCTCCTTCTTTCCTGCCTTTTCTGTAATTATATGAGGGAGGTCAAAGTTCTTTATGTTCTGTAATGGATCCTGCAGACTGGAAAGCAGACACTTTGACGACACATGTTGACAACAGGACGGAGAATGAAAACAGAAAATCAACTGGGGGATAGGTTTATATCATTAGTGAGGAAAGTAGCGCAATTTTTGTAATCAATCGTAAGTACATCATTGAAGAACAATGTTATGTTTGACCAGTGTCAACCAGATTCAGGACAGGAAAACTACTATTGAAAAACGTATTGGAGTTTATGGAGGATGTTGGTTGTGGCATCTACGAGAGAGGAGAAGTGGGAACGGTGTATTTGTAATTTCAGAAGAAGGTTGACACGGTTGCACACAGGTTAGTGAAGAAAGTTACAGTCCTTGGTTAAGGGGGAAGTGTCCTACACGGATTGAGAATTGGATGATGGAGAGAACACAGAGACTAGGGTCCTCCTTTGGACAGAAGCCCACGACTGATTGGGCATCACATGCATCAGTGCTTGGAATACCGCTGTTTGTAACACAAAGAAGTGATTTGAATGAGAGCAACAGTTACATTCGTTTTCATGTTGTATTTATTACCAGGTGAAAGCTTGCGAAGTGCTTTTGGCAAAAAGGATCGGAATGTCCTTGGCCACAAGTCACGAACACAATTCATGCAAGGCATCCATTGATGAGGACAGGAAATGAAATAGCAACCTTCATTACAAAATGAATCATGTGTAGGAGTTGTGGAGTGTTGTTGAGGCAGTATTTGGACTATTGTCTCTCCTTTTTCTCCTTTATAAATCAATGATCTCCTTGTCACAGAGGCAGTGCAAAGCTGTTTTATCAGAATAATCTCTGGGATGATGGTAACACGAAATGAGTGTGAATGAGATGAATGTTTAATTTCTAGCACGGTGAGAGAATAAAAGTTGACTGCATTGAAACTTTAAGATTATGGACGAACACACATTATGTCCAGAGAAAGACATTTATGGCATGGAAAATTACGTTTTGACGGGGGTACGTGTTTCTCGGTGGTTTATGCACTTCTGTGGAGCTCCCATGTTGGTTAAGCGAGAGCTCCAGAGTCTGAATGAACTCTCAGTGACTCAATGTGCAATTGGTGTGTGATCCTGCACTGAACGTCACCTTGTTCACAAATCTGTCATCAGCTGCAATGCCTAACTCCTGAAAAATTTAGCCTTCCCAACAGCTTTTGACCTCCATAGGGAATGCAAGCCTGCCTTCTCGGAGATGTCCTCCCTCCTCACCATGAACACACCACAATAATGTATCCATTGTGTACCATGAGGAATGGAGCCAGGAGGAACGACAAGGAGCAGTCTATCCGTGCAGTCTCCTTTTCATTGGTTTGTCATATTGGATCGTCGATAACATCGTCCTATTTCTGTACAAGGGGATAGAGCGTTGAATGGCCACCTCCTGATACAATGGGAGAAGCTCAAGAACCTGACTGGGCAACCCCTCGGTTCCTGTTTAACAGCTGAATGTGGTTGACTGGGTTCCTTATCTTCCGGTGTAATAGGAGACAATGAATGGGCCATACCTATTCTTATCCAATAGTGTTAATGGGCTGAATGACCTTCTCACATTCCTGTGAAATGAGCTTGAGGTGCTGAATGAACCCCTCCCTATACCGTGGTAATGCACAGTATCCAGCAGAACTGTTACATGAATGTTACCGACATTTCAACAGCACAAGCCTGAATGCTGTCCGGGTCTAGCTGCACATGGACACAGACTGCTTCAGGAGCTGAAATGGACACATTGTTCTGAACATTGCATGGTCTTGAGTCGCCATCTCCACATCTGAGCTTCTGATGGAGGGAAGACACTAAGGGGCAATTGAGGATGTTTGTGTTGTGGATCTCCTACAGAGATGTCCCGGGACTGAGGTGGTAAATGCTCAACAATCACAAACATCTTCTTTGTGCTAAATCACTGCAACAGAGGTGGGGAGGTTACCCCTGATTTCCATTTAGTTCAATTTTCTTCAGGTTCCTTGATACCATCCTCAGTTAAACACTGCCTTGTTGGCAGGGCCAGTCACTCTTACTTGGTTTTTATATATTTTGTTGATGTCAAATGGTCATGGTGTATGTGTGCGGTGCGTTTCCTTCTCACAGAGGGAAGTGACCGCCGGGACATCTCTATTCCAGAGAGGAAGGGAAGTTAGATCATTGAGATAGTTGGAAGACAGGGATGGATGGATATTTGTAACGTCAGGCACTCCAGAAGTTAGGCCTAGTGCAGATCAGCCATGAGAATATTGAAGAGAAAGGCAGGCTATAGGTGCTGAATGAGCTACTCCTGCTTCTAATGTTCTTGCATTCTGTTATTGGAAGGTTCGTCGTTCTTGTTTTCCTGGAAGTCCTGTGAAAGAATGTTGTAGTCAAACAGACCAGAGGATTTTGTGAGCAATATCTGGGTACAGTATGGGAGCTGTAATCACTGTGAATCTGGCTCTACAACATGACAAATAAATTGAGACAGGGGAAGGTCTGTAAAGAGAGAGGAGGGGGCTGTTTCACAATAACAGCCACTACTATCCTAAGAAAGTTATCCTATCCACACTACACCATGTTTGAATGTCGTCAGAGCCTGAATGGTGCCTTCTGTTTCTGTGCACCAGCTACTGGAGCAAGTAGTCTCCAATTCCTCCGAAGTACCAGATTGATGGGCTGAATGGAATGGAGCGAAAAAGGAGAGAGAAACAGGAGTGGGTCCCGACTCCACCAGCCACCAGATTGTTGCTGATCTGAATGTGGTCTCAGCCCCACGTTGATATCTGCCATTGATTATCCTAAAGCTACTTTCCCATCAAATAATTGTCTGATACACCTTTGACTAAATGTAAATACACAGGCACCACAGACCTGTGGGGAAGAGACTTCAAGCTGAAACTGTCCGTTCACAATTTCTCCTTATCCCTGTTCCTACCGCGGTTGGAGAATCATTGTTCCTTTTTCTAGTCCCACTCCTCCATCGGTCACGACAAATTATCAATGCAACCAAGTGTGTGATATGGCAAGTGATATCGGTCTCAGACTGGGTCAGGTTCAGTGTTCAGAATAAGTCAGGCAGATTTCTTAAATTTATATTAAAAAAAACTAATCTAAAACTAGAGGAACGTTACTCGAATTACGTTGGAAAGATAAATGACATACAGTTTGGACATTGACAATCTGCACATCAACATTTATTTTTGTATAAATCTGAGACACAGAAACATGCACACAAAGGCAGACACACAAACACACACGGCTGAAAGCAAACAGAAAAAAAGAAACTCTGCAGAATAGTAATTCAGAAGAGCTTTGTTGAAGTAACAGTTAATTTCATGACAAAAGCAAAATTGCGATTGTTTCAATTGTTATTCTGCCTCTGAAGTGGTAAAGATGCCTGGTGGTTTTCAGCTCTCATATATTGCTGTAGAGAAGAACAATTAAAGAGATTGATCAATGGCCGTGGCTTCTCCAACAGGTTAGATTTTCTCCCTGTCTGATCTGAAACGTTCAGTAATGTTACCCAAACACTAACCTAGTCCATGTAAGGTCTCGTCGAACATTCTCCTGATTTCATGACTCCATCCCTGTTATCTGCTCCATTTAGGAATGACGTATAAATTATAATTATAAGATATGTTTACATGCGACTGCATAATGCTGATACAACAGATTCATGTTTTTGTACTACCCGTGTTAAAATGAGTATGTTATTTTCTAAAACTGAATCCTTAGTTTATTCTCTCATCTCTCATGCTTCAATACACTCTCCCCAGGGTCTTAAATGGTTCAATATGGACATCTCTCTTTCTCAGACCTGACGTGCTCTGCCCCTGTACAGGCCATGAGGGACATGGATACGGGAAACAGCCAAGGTTATTTTCCGAGGCTGGAGGGATCCAAACCAGAGGGCAGAGATTTAAGGTGAGAGGGGAAAGATTTAAAAATATGCCTGAGGGGTAACTGTTTCACATAGAAGATAATGCTTGTAAGGAATAGCTGGCCGCAAAAGTGGTGGAGGTTGGTACAATTATAACATTTAAGAGGCAATTGATCAAGAAACGAATAAGAAAGATTTAGAGTGTTGTGTGTCTAATGCTGGCAAATGGTACTAAATAAGATTGGAATATTTGGTCGGTGCAGATGAGCTGGACTGAATGGTCTGTTTCCGTGCTGTAAGTCACTATGATTCCATCGGGCCTTCATTCTAGCAAGGATGAACTGAAACATCTGAGAAAAGCTTCTAAAAAAATTGCATTTTTTTCAGTTTAGGGCTTCAAAACGACTCACAATTTATCCAGTGTAGTCTTCGCATTCTCTTGTAAAAATGCGGTGAAGCATCCTAATGATTATACCCTTTGCATAAAAGAGCAAGATTCGATAAGCTTTTCTAACTCTTGGCTGTATCTGCTGACTAGGCTTATGTGGCTCATGTACTGTACCAATGAGTTTTGCGATATTCTCTCCATTTAAGTAGGTTACTGTTTTTTACCTGTTCAACACAGCACTGACTTGCCTTAACCCACATTGTACTGTTTTGCTCACTATTTTCTCCTCTCCGTATCCCATTGCAGATGTTCAGTTAAATGACTATCTTGGTGAATGAGCTAATTGAGCTCCAAGAAGCAGTCCTCTCATCCAAGTCGTTGGTATAGATTGTAAATAGTTCATAATCTCACACTGATCCGTGAGGAACTCCATCCAGTTACAACTTTGCCACCTGAATATAACCATTTATTCCGAATATTTATTCCCTGATAGTTAACCGGATTTCCCCTGTTGCTGGGCAGAAGGCTAGAAAGGTTGGATGGCCTGATCCTACACTGTGTAATGTATTTAGCGGCTGAATGACGTCAATCTATTCCTGCATAAATCCTTAGAGCGAAGAATGGTCTCCCCCTGTCTCATTATAACGATGTAAAAACAATGACTGCAGATGCTGGAAACCAGCTTCTGGATTAGTGGTGCTGGAAGAGCACAGCAGTTCAGGCAGCATCCAAGGAGCAGCGAAATCGACGTTTCGGGCAAAAACACTTCATCAGAAATAAAGCGATGCTGTCTGGCTGAATGGGATCTTTCTTTACCTCTGTAACATTACTGAGTGCTTGAGTTAACAACACATGTGTTAGGTCCAGCAGCTGGCCATTCAATCCCTCGAGCTTGCTGCACCATTCAGAATGTGCATTGTTGATGTGATAGTGACTAAACATCCCTTTTCTGTGTGTTCCCAATAAACATGGATTCTCTTGTTCATCAAAGTTCTATGGAACTCAGCCTTGAGTGTTTTCTGTAATCCAGTCTTCACTGCTCCCTCGGGATGAGAACACCTCAGATTACACAACCCTAAAGAGAAAGGAGCATCCCTTTTCAGTCTGAAATGGAAAGTCCTTATTCTCAAACTGTGTTCCCATCAAACCAATCACCACTCTTTTGATATATAAGGAGTCGACAATAAGGAACATATATACCCCACTCAGTCCCTCGAACCTGTCCATATTCCCATTAACAATCCTAAATCAAATACTTTCCAAATTCAGCCTCCACTGAAATCGTGGAAAGACAATTCCAGGCAGCACACGATCATATGAGCATGAGACACTGGAGCAGAATTAGGCCATTCAGCCCATCTGGTATGCCACGACATTTGATCACGGCTAAAATATTTATAAACCACATTCTCCTGCCTTCTCCAACTGACCATTGATAACTTATTAATAAAAAAAAAATGCATATATCCCTGTATTTAAGACCGTGTGTGCCTATATGTGGGGGTACATTCGTGTGTTTGTGTGCAAATATCGGTAGCTGTGTGCATATCTCTGTCTGTGTTATGTATGTTCGTGTCAGTATCTAAGTTTGTGTGTAGCTCTGTCTGCATCGCTGTGCAATGCTGTTTTTGAAGTAAATACATTGAAACTGTAATCAAAGTCTCACTCGTCCTCCCTCTCTGTCTGTCCCCATGGCTCATCGGGTTCATAGAATCGCTACAGTTGGGAAACAGGCCCTTCGGCACAACAGGTTCACACTGACCCGTCGAAGAGTAACCCACTCAGACCCGTTCAAATACTATACTACGTTTACCAATGACTAATGCCCCTAATCTACACATCCATTATGGGCAATGGGCAATTAAGCATGGCTAATTCACCTAACATTCAAACTTTTGGACTGTGGGTGGAAACCGGAGCACCTGGTGGAAACCCAGGCAGACCCGGGGAGAGTCGCCAAACTCCACATAGACGGTCGGCTGAGGGTGGAATCGAGCCCGGGTGTCTGGTGCTGCGAGGCCGCAGTGCTGAACAGAGTTTTGAAATTAGATTCTTAGAATACTACCTTTTGTTCGCCAAGCTGGGAATTTGTATTGCAGACGTTTCGTCCCCTGTCTAGGTGACATCCTTCGTGCTTGGGAGCCTCCTGTGAAGCGCTTCGGGTGATCTTTTCTTTGGCATTTGTAGTGTTTTGAATCTGCTGCTCCCGGTTGTCAGTTCCAGCTGTCCGTTGCAGTGGTCGGTATATTCGTTCCAGGGCGATGTGCTTATTGATTGAATCTGTGGATGAGTGCCATCCCTCTAGGAATTCCCTGGCTGTTCTCTGTGTGGCTTGTCCTATAATAGTAGTGTTGTCCCAGTCGAACTCATGTTGCTTGTCATCTGCGTATGTGGCTACTAAGGATAGCTGGTCGTGTCGTTTCGTGGCTAGTTGGTGTTCATGGATGCGGATCATTAGCTATCTTCCTGTTTGTCCTATGTAGTGTTTTGTACAGTCCTTGCATGTGATTTTGCACAGTACATTGGTTTTGCTCATGCTGGGTATCGTGTCCTTCGTCCTGGTGAGTTGTTGTCTGAGAGTGGCTGTTGGTTTGTGTGAAATTATGAGTCCTAGAAGTCTGGCTGTCAGTTTGGAAATGTTCTTGATGTATGGTAGTGTGGCTAGTCATTTGGGTTGCGGTATGTCCTCGTTCTGTTGTCTTTCCTTTAGGCATCTGTTGATGAAATTGCGCGGGTAACCGTTTTTGTCGAATACATAGTATAGGTATTCTTATTCCTCTTTTTCTAAACGTCTGCAACACAAATTCCCAGCTCGGCGAACAAAACCACAACAAAGAGCACCCGAGCTACAAATCTTCTCACAAACTTTGAACTACGTTCTGCTGGCCTCCTCACACCACTGTATCAATGGCAGAGTTTTTTTTTTACTCTCTGGGAGGATAACAAATCATTAACTGTGAATCTCTCGCATTGCACAGCTGTTTGGTTTTTCAAACAATATCTTTGGTAGCACAGAGCAATTTTCTCTAATACTGAGCGATGTTGTTCCTGTGATATTAGCACCACAACTGGGCCTTTTTTCTGGACTATCCAGTACTTTATCACATAATCTTTAAGCATTGCAGTTCACAGAATGAGAAATAAATTAATCTCATCTCCTGACAAAATGGTTCGCTCAGAGGTTAGCATTTCCATTCTGAAAGCTCAAGTATATTTGCAACACACTATCTCACAGCAGTGTGTGTGTGTGTGTGTGTGTGTGTGTGTGTGTGTGTGTGTGTGTGTGTGTGTGTGTGTGTGTGTGTGTGTGTGTGTGTGTGTGTGTGTGTGTGTGTGTGTATGTGTGTGTGTGTGTTGATGGTCCTGTCAGTTTCGATGGTGCTGTGAGCTGCTGCCCTCTCTCCCACCCAGACTGAATTCACGAAGGTTATCACCCTCTGCCGCTGTCACTGCAGTAGGATAGGGAGGACAGGTAAGGGAGAGATTGTGCCTTTTTAAGCACTACAGAGATTGTCAGACCTGTACCTACATATAGATGTTGACAGAGTCAAACACAGATATACAGGTACGGGGGGTGGGGATCGAGACGGATATCTGGCACTCCACCACCTGACCTGTCCCTTTCTGTCCTATTCCAAGCTGTCTCTCATGGAATGTGAGAAAGAGAGGGAGGGAGTGAATAATGGAGTGGATGGCTCTGCTATTGGTGGCGTGGGTGGGAGGGAGATGGTGTTGTGTTCAGAGGGAGACAGTCCACAGTGTTGGATCCATGCAGTGTTATTAGAGAGGGAGACATAGGAGAGAGAGAGAGAGAGAAGGAGGGAATGTGCTGATTGCAGGAGTGAGAGTGGTGGAGCATGAGCCTTGTTCGGGGGTAGGTGCTATAACAGATACACAGCGAGTGTGAGGAGCAGAGAGAATATGGTGACCCTGACAGAGCGTGGAAGGTTATTGATGCTTATCCTGTATTGCTAGATATTTCTTCAGACCGCAGATACTGCCCTGAGCTGGGTGGTGAGCTCAGACCATGATCGATATGTCTGGTGGTGTGGCCCTCTCTGGGAAGAGATTGTCCCCCTCTGTACTAGCCCATCCACCAGGACCACTGTGCCCCTGTCGACAAACCGTCGGATGATTGTACCTTATTTGCCATGCTCAGTGTAAACTGGGCAGGTCAGCTCCACACTGAGAAAGCGCAACTGTGTGCCCATTGGCACTTTAAATATGGTACCAGTACCAGGGATCACGGAGTATCCAGGGGCATCCGAGCAATAGTGAGTAACTCCAGCCATGATGGGTGGGAGTATCGTGCTGGTATTGAATGAGAGCGGTACGATGTGGGTAGTTAATGAGGTGAGTTCGAAAAGACAGCACCAGGAAACTAGCTCAGCCTTGTGCAGACGATCACTCTGTCACACTCAATGTAAATGTCACTGAGACAAATTATTGTTAGATTCAGCCCAATGAGTCGAAGACTCTGCTGACTCCATTCTCAGTTACATTGCCACAGCTGCTTGTCCAATGCATTCCATCATAGAGAAGGAGCTAAACGTGATCTACCCTTGGGAAGTAAGGCAGTGCGTAGGGGGTGGTTGAGATATCAATGGGGGAGCACTTTGTGGCAAGTCATCAAAATTCTATTAGTTTAAAAATAGAGATGGAAAATGATGAACCAGGTCTAAAACTTGAAGTTCTAAATTGTTGAAAAGCCAATTTTGAAGATATTAATCAAGAAATTTGCAAGGTTGATTAGCATAGATAATGGCAGATAAAGGGCCAGCTGAGAAGTGGAAAGCCTTCAAAAATGAGATGTCAAGAGCACAGAGAGGGTGAAGGGTAAGGCTGGTAGGTATAAGGAATGTTGGAAGATTGGAGAAATTGAGGGACTGGTCACGGATAAAAAGGAAACATATTTCAGATGTAGATAGCAGAAAATTAGTTTTTTCTAATTCATTCATGGAATGAGGGCGTCGCTGGCTAGGCCAGCATCTATTTCCCATCCATAATTGCCCAAAAAGCAGTTAAGAGTCAACCATATTGCTATGGGTCTGGAGTCACATGCAGGCCAGACCAGTTAAGGATGGCAGATTGCTTCCTTCAACGACGTTAGTGAACCAGATGTACTTTGCCGACAATCGAAGTTGTCATCATTAGCTTCTTAATTCCTGAACTAAAGAGAATCACGTGAAAAGTCTGAAGGCAACGGGAGTATGCTTAAGAGGGAAATCGGGAGTGGAAAAAGGGGACATGTGTTAGCTTTGGCAAATAGGGTTAAGGAGAATCCAAAGCAATTCTGCAAATATATTAAGGATAAAAGTGTAACTAGGGAGAGAATAGGGTCCCTTAAAGATTAGAAAGGCCGCAGATGTGCAGAACTGCAAGAGATCGGGGTGGTACTGAACGAATGTTTCATATCAGTATTCTGGGAGAATCAAGAGAATCTGGGAAAGAAGTACTGATATCTTATAAAATGCCTGTATTACAGAGAAGATGCTGGAGGTCTTAAACTGTTCAACTGTGGATAAATGTCCAGGACATTATTAGATGTATGCTAGAACTTTGTGGGAAGCTGGAGAAGTGATTGCTGGGCCCCTTGCGGAGATATTTGTATCATCGATAGCTGCAGGTGAGGTGCCAGAAGACTAGAGATTGCCTAACGTGATGCCACTAATTAAAGGATTTAAGAAGGGTGATAGGGAAAAGCCAGTGATCCTGACGTCAGTGGTGGGTAAATTGTTGGATGGGATTATGAGACACTGGATCTGCACGTATTTTGAAAGACAACAACTGATTAGGGATCTTCAACATGGCTTTGTGCAAGTGACATTGTGTGTCATTTACTTGTCTGAGTTTTTTTGAAGAAGTGACTAAAAAGATTAATTGAGGCAGAAAGGCTTACATTATCGATATGAACTTTGGTGAGGCGTTTAACAATGTTGTGCATGGGCATCTGATTAACAAAGTTGGTTCTTATGAAATACATGGAGAACTAGCCATTTTGAAAAAAATGACTCAAAAGTAGGGGACAGTGGGCAGTGGTGGATGGTTGCAATATACTGGCAAAGATTTGCAATGCTTCTTATGCTGGGCAGATAGTCCAGTTTGGGGAGTAATCCACTAGCACGGTCTGCCCAACTCTCCATCTTAGCTGTTACCTTATGCAAGTTTATGGTCGCTGGGCTGGTTCTGTGAGGCAGATTCAGACATTGAGGCAATGGACCATTCCAGCTGATCTGGCATTGTCTTTATTAAATGTTTGCATTCTTGTGATTTGACCCATCATTTTCTCCATTCTCCAGTTACTTCCTCTCCCCTGTATCCTGATCCATATTTTCACGAAGTTATCAGGTAATTAATTGTTTGTTTGTTTTTTTTCTGTATCTTTTCCTGGCCTTAGTTTTTGGCTCCCTCGTGTATCGCTGCTGGTATTGTGTAGCTCATAAATAATAAAATGGTGTCTAGGGCTGTTGTTCACTTCCTGGTGTGTCCCATGTGGTTCTCCATGTCGGGCAGGGGTATTCCAGTAGTTTTGACTCACGCCTTTGAAACTTGGTCTGTGCCTGTCCACTGAACACTTGTGTTTGTCCCTCTCAGCTGATCGTGCGGTCAGTAACACAAGGAAGTCCCTGGAATGTTATTGTAAAGGAGCAGACATCGAACGTGTAGCTGAGAGACTTTTGACTGGCTCCTGTTATTGAAAAGTTAGTGGAGCTGCTGGGGATGGGTTGCTCAGACATTCAGGGAGAGCTGAGGATTTGGTGACTCAACTCGGGATGGAGCATGGGGACTGTAGTTACAGCATCTGGGTCTGTAACATGAACAACGAATGGAGCAGAGGCTGCAGAGAGGGGAAGCTCTGAAACCACAAAGTGAGTGTGTGTGTGTGGGGGTGGGGGGGTGGGAAGGGATCTGCCAAATCTGTCTGTGTCTTAGCCTGTACAAGCACACACTCTCACGTTACGCTTTACATGCACTAATGCGCCATCTCCCTATCTGCTCCACACACGCACTCACACTCCCCCTGTCTCATATATGCACACGCACACTTTGCTCTGTTACATGCATGCCTACACCCACTCTGTTTCCCTCCTGCACTCACACACGCACGTTCCCTCAGTCTCTCTCACTTACACACAATCTCTCTCTTTCTCTCTTTCACGCAGCATACCCCCTCAAACACACGTACACGCACACACACACACACGTATGCATGTATACATCTGTGGCGTGAATTTGCATTTACATACTTGTATTTGCAGATACACTTTATTTTGCTCGAAAAACATAGAATTTGGAGACAGTCTGTCAATGCTGTACTTTATAAACTCCTACTTTGGGAACAAATCCATTCTGACTCCAGATGAAGACACAAACAGACGCTAAACAAGACCTCACGCCTGAAGTACATTGTCTAACCAAAGGGGTCACCTACTTTACATCGATAATGGCTGAAGGTATCTCTCGGCAGTGACTTGAACGAAACTCAACGATTTGCATATTAATAAATCAAAATCTGCACCCCCATACTAAGTGATTACAGCTTTAAGAGCCGTCTCAGGTTCGTACCTTTCATGCACATGAGTTGTACAATCCTTTGATCTTTTCCTTATAGCTTTTGTTTCTTACGTCTTCCTCTCTCTCTAATACTTGATGAACAAGCAACGCAATGGAAGCTTGTGTTTTCAAATAAACCTGTTGGAATCTATTGTTGTGTGACTTTTGACTTTAGAACATAGAACATAGAACAGTACAGCATAGAACAGGCCCTTCAGCCCACCATGTTGTGCCGACCATTGATCCTCATGTATACACCCTCAAATTTCTGTGACTTCGTCCGATCCTGTCCAAAACCTGTGGCTCCATATCGTAGCTTTTTATTACTTAGCTAATCATCTCTCTTAGCAAATAATTTTTTTCTTTACCCATGTGGTCTTGTCTTGCATATTAATCTTTTGTGAGACAGAATACGCACTGTTGTCTGGAAATCCAAGTTTCATACATCTATATGATCCCCATTATCCACATTGTTTGTCACTTTTTAAAAGAAAGGTAGTCAAATCATTAAAACAATATTTATCTTTCATAAAACTATGTTGAATGCTGGATTGTGGATTGACTTTGATAATCTCGTGTTATTAATTCCTTCATAACGGATTCTAACAATTTGTCTTTAATTCCAATATATTTCTCACTACTTTTTATTCCCTAGTGAAGCTGGTTATTTAAAGTTATTCTCTTCCTATAACCACTACTTTCCCTTTCACAATTCCTGTGTAACAGGCACAAGGCTGTAAAAGATCTGCTCCAATTGCTGTGTAAGAGGCATGAGAGGCTGATTGGACTCATTCTGTTCCTTCTTTACACGTTCGCTGGGCTGAAAGTCCTTCTGGTGTTCCCACATTATAGTCTCGACGGGCTGAATGTCCTCCTGAAGTTCCTACATTATAATCTCGATGGCTTGCATGTCCTGCTCCTGTTCCTGTCCAAGCCGCTCAGGCTCTCAATGTCCTCATCCTGTTGCTCAATGACAGGTTTGGGGAATTATGAAATCCCCCTGCTCAAATGTCACTTTTCAAGGGCTGAAATATGCAGACAAGTTGTGTTGCCCCCACTGGGTAACTCAGTGGTTAGCACTGCCGCTTTACAGCACCAAAGATTCGTGTTCAATTCCAGTCTCCCATTTGCTCCCATAGTCCCAAGATGCGCAGGTTCGGTGGATTTGCCACGCTAAATTCTCCAAAACGTCCGGGGATGTGATGGCTAGGCACATCAGTCATGAAAAGTGCCACGTTAGAAAGATTGGGTGGGGTGGGTGGTGTTGATTGGATGGGATGATCTTCGGAGGATCAGTGTGTTTTCGATCGGTCAAATGGCCTGCTTCCACACTGCAGGGATTCTATGATTAACACGTTCGTTGCAGAAAAAAATTGAGGAAACAATATTTGAGTTAATTCCAATATCCTTTCCTCAGTGAGGAGATTACATCTGTACACACTACTCCAGATGTGATATCACTAACTTGCTGTGGAGCAGCAGCAACACTTCACCAGCTTGCTGTAAGGTTACCGCCTAGGTTAGAGCAGTCTTAGCTCTCTGGGGGAATACGCAGCATTCCTGAAAGATGATTGTCCTTCTTTACTCCAACAGCACAACTGAAGATCTGGTGATAATGTTACAATAACTCTTTAGAAGAACGGGTAAGATGTGGTGAGATAATATCAATGTGAGATATGCCTCACCAAACATCTCACCTGAATCTGCCATTAACCTCGCCACATAATCTGTTAAAGTGGAGCTTAGAAACGGCAAGGAGAAGCTAACATTAATGAGTTATATATCGACGTCACAATTGTGATACAAATGTTGGGTATGGTCCAAAACAGGACTTTAGATATACAAGTTTGTGGGTACTGCAGTAATAATGGACAGCTTCAAGTTACATCTAAACAAAGTTAAACCAAGTGAATGTTAATACTGGGAAAATGGATTTCATGAGCGTCTATGAGGTGGTTTGCTTTGACGATATGTTGACCACGTAGCGAGAGATCAGGCTGTTTTGGAATTGATGATGTGTGATCAGAAGAGCTAATTGACAACTCGGATGCAAAGGAGCTTTTGGGAATAGTGATCTTAATATTTTTAATTTAAATGACATCTGAATACAAAGCAGTTTTTTTTCATTGAAATGGTCTGTCAGGATATTCTCGAGATTAATCTCTCTGATGGCAAGATAGCCTGATACGGGAACTCCGCCTGTATTCCAGAGTGTTTCAGAAAATGAGAGGTGATCAAAATAAAACTTTTAAAAAGAAAAATCACACAGAGGACAGTAACGAAAATGGGCATTGGCAAGTGTGAGCAAGATTAGCGAGAAACCCAAGATATTCCACAATGACATCAAACAAATCAGAATAACCAGGGCATAATTAGGGATTTCTTCGAGAATGTAGCCAGTAAAGTGGATAATGGGGATCCAGCAAATGCAGTATATCAAAACTTTGTCAAGGTGCCACATAAAGAACTGATCTAGAAAGGTTAGATACCAGGGTGTTACGGGTAGAGTATTGAATTGGATATAGGATTGGCTGACTGACAGAAAGCAGAGCATCAGGAGAAATGATCTTTCTCTGGTGAACTGAAACGAGTTAGGTGCTTCAGGGCTCAGTTCTCAGACCTCAACTGTTTACAACCTATCCAAATGACCTGGAAAGGAAGACAGAGAGTAGCAACTAAATTCACAGATTGTCCGCAATTAGATGTTAAAACAGGCTGATGAGGACTTAAAGAGTTTAAAACTGAATATTGATAAGCGTGGAAAATGGGGCAGATTGCTACATCTTGCAGGTGGTGTTGAATGTGGATAAATGCAAAGTTGAAAATCCTACTGCCACTCCTAATTCCTATGGTCTTGTGTTATTCCTTCTGCAGTTCTTTGGATTTTATTCATCATTGGTGGCTGGGGCCACAGGAGCCGAGGGTTTTGGTTGAGGGAGATGCAGGTTGATCCGTGTGTAGGAAAGAAGACACTAATATGGTCAAAAGACTGTAGTAAGGCCTTTTTGACTAGCACAGCAGGCTTGGTAACCAGATGGGTAAAAACAATGACTGCAGATGCTAGAAACCAGATTCTGGATTCGTGGTGATGGAAGAGCACAGCAGTTCAGTCAGCATCCAAAGAGCTACGAAATCGGGCAAAAGCCCTTCACCAGTAATAAAGGCAGTGAGCCCCTAAAGCGTGGAGAGATAAGCTAGAGGAGGGTGGGGGTGAGGAGAAAGTAGCATAGAGTACAATGGGTGAATGGGGGAGGGGATGAAAGAGATAGGTCAGGGAGGAGAGGGTGGAGTGGATAGGTAGAAAAAGAGATAGGCAGGTAGGACAAGTCGGGACAAGTCATGGGGACAGTGCTGAATTGGACGTTTGGAAATAGGGTGAGGTGGGGGAAGGCGAAATGAGGAAACTGTTGAAATCCACATTGATGCCCTGGGGTTGATGTGTTCCGAGGTGGAAGATGAGGCGTTCTTCCTCCAGGCGTCTGGTGGTGAGGGAGCGGCGGTGAAGGAGGCTCAGAACCTCCATGTCCTCGGCAGAGTGGGAGTGGGAGTTGAAAAATTGGGTCACGGGGCGGTGTGGTTGATTGGTGTGGGCATCCCGGAGATGTTCCCTAAAGCGCTCTGCTAGGAGGCGCCCAGTCTCCCCAATGTAGAGGAGACCGCATTGGGAGCAACTGATACAATAAATGATATTAGTGGATGTGCAAGTAAAACTTTGATGGATGTGGAAGGCTCCTTTAGGGCCTTGAATAGAGGTGATGGAGGAAGTGTGGGCGCAGGTTTTACAGTTCCTGCGGTGGCAGGGGAAAGTGCTAGGATGGGAGGGTAGGTTGTAGAGGGGCGTGGACTTGACCAGTTAGTCACGGAGGGAACGGTCTTTGCGGAAGGCAGAAAATGGTGCGGAGGGAAATATAGTCCTAGTGGTGGTGTCTGATTGGTGGTGGGGTCTGATTGGTGGTGGCGGAAATGTCGGCAGATGATTTGGTTTATGCGAAGGTTGGTAGGGTGGAAGGTGAGCACCAGGGGCATTCTGTCCTTGTTACGGTTGAAGGGGTGTGGTCTGAGGGCGGAGGTGCGGAATGTGGATGAGATGCGTTGGAGGGCATCTTTATCCATGTGGGAAGGGAAATTGCGGTCTCTAAAGAAGGAGGCCATCCTGTGGTGGAACTGGTCCTCCTGGGAGCAGATAGGGCGGAGTCGGAGGATTTGGGAATACGGGATGGCATTTTTGCAAGAGGTAGGGTGGGAAGAGATGTAATCCAGGTAGCTGTGGGAGTCCGTGGGTTTGTAAAAAATGTCAGTGTCAAGTCGGTCGTCATTAATGGAGATGGAGAGGTCCAGGAAGGGGAGGGAGGTGTCAGAGATGGTCCAGGTAAATTTAATATCAGGGTGGAATGTGTTGGTGAAGTTGATGAATTGCTTAACCTCCTCGCGGGAGCACGAGGTGGCGCTAATGCAGTCATCAATGTAGCGGAGGAAGAGGTGGGGAGTGGTGCCGGTGTAATTACGGAAGATCAACTGCTCTACGTAGCCAACAAAGGGACAGGCTTGGCTGGGGCCCATACGTGTGCCCATGGCTACCACTTTGGTCTGGAGAAAGTGGGAGGATTTAAAGGAGAAATTGTTAAGGGTGAGGACCAGTTCGACCAAATGAATGAGAGTGTCGGTGAAAGGGTACTGTGCTGTGCTCTTCCAGCACCACTAATCCAGAATCTGATAAACAGATGGGCTATCCGCGTTCTTAATTTCTGATGTTTATGTGTCTGGCATAAAATATATTCAAAATGTAACAGTCAGGCATACAGTGCGTAATTAATATGCTGTTTTGCAATAAAGGAACAAATGACAATTTAGACCAGAAGTAAAGACTTGGCAATTCTTTTGAGATTTAATGACTATTTGCTGCATTGCAGTCTGGGAACTGGGTGATGGGACAACAAAACACGTAAGCGTTGTTGCAACTTTAAGTTCAGATCTTGAGTAAAAATATTACATTATCAATTCTATTGTAAAGAGGCCATAATCCATATCTTCTGAAAACTATTTTGAATGTATTATGGAAGAAAGCAAATATTGAAAATGTTAGAAAAACAAAATGTGAAAAGGAAATGAGTCTATAAATATTTATAGGAGGGACAAATATTGGTGTTTGGATCATAGTTGGGAATTTTTTTCTGTCTTCGAATACGTTGGTGAGTTGAATGGAAAAGCAGTTTAGCATTTCAATGGACAGATTGCAAAACTGAGGCATAAGGAAGGGGAATCTGGATCACAAAACAAAACCTCTCACATCAACATCAAGTTATTTTCAGAAGGCAACATAAAGCTTGAATTATTTTGAAACCCAATAAATTTAGATAAAGGGAAGTTTCCCTTACAGATTCATGGTGAGAACACTTTCATTTTATAAGTGTGTCTTCTTGTTTTTGAGCATTGCAGCAACGGGAAGAGCTGCTCTCTGTTCATCCTGTCCCGACCCCTCATGCTGTTAAACACCTCCATCAGGAGCTCCTCTCAACCTTCTTTGCCTAAAAGTAAAATCAAGAAATTCTAGCCTCTCTTCATAGATTGAGTACTCTTGACTTGTTACATCTGAAATTTATCAAATTTTTCAGTATTAACTTTCATCTGTCATCGATCTGGCTACCTGAACAATCCGTGCATACCATCCGTACCCTAACACGTTGCTCTTCACTGTGAACTACCTAGCTAAACTTTGCATCACCCACAGCATTGTTTATCATTTCCCCAAAACTCTCTCCCTCCCATTCCCATCATAATCATTTATGAAGTTTACTCTAAGCCTTGACTTTCTTCCTGTTCTTTAGATGTTACTCAGGGAAAGAATTGAGAATCCCAGTCTCTTGTGTGTTGCTTTTCGTTATTTGGATTATTTACAGCGTGATGCAGTTGAGGTCTTTTTATGACGGAGCCACAAATTTTATTTTGGACATGTAGCTGAATTCCTCATTTTTACTATGCGCCTCTGTACGTTTCATTTATAAGACTTGTATAAAATTAATATTGGATTCGGTTTAGGCGGCTTTCACTGCAATATTTGTGCTTTACATGGAACTGGATAATGTTCTTTGTAACATGCCCTGCAATAGCCAGAGCTTTAGGAATTTTCGCCCGTAGGATGGAGACAGACACATCATGTTGTTTAATTTTGTTTAAAAGGGCTAGAGTGATGAGGATAAAGCTCCAATTAAATTCTACATATAGACTCACGGCAGGAGATCAAATCATATCATCAAGTCTACCTTGAACTGGAAACAAATTATTAAAACATTCAGCCACGTTTATTCATATTGTAAAAATTGTTTCAAAAAAATGTGCTTCGAGCAGCATGGATCTGACAGCTGCTTCTGGGATTGCAGGCCGTTAAATATTTATTATCGTCTTTTTTTTTACAGATGATCAAGTTATTAGAGTTTATTAATATAACATTATGTTTCAATTTCTATTAACATGCAAAAACAAGTAAAGACCACGACTTTCTTTCAAACGAATATTTTTAAAGAATATTTTAAGAGGTGGTTTAAAAAAATTTAAGTGTATTCATATTTTAAAGTTAAAAATCACACAACACCAGGTTATAGTCCAACAGGTTTAATTGGAAGCACACTAGCTTTCGGAGCGACGCTCCTTCATCAGGTGATTGTGGAGGGCTCCATCGTAACACAGAATTTAAGCAAAAAATTGCAGTGTGATGTAACTGAAATTATACATTGAAAAATTGATTGTCTGTTAAACCTTTCATCTGTTAAAATACAGTGATAGTTTCACTTCTTACATGCGTAAATCACAAAACCCATTTTTTTCAAGTTGCATTCTCGGGTTAGCCCCCTGTGTTCTCTGTCTATGACCTGATGTTTAGATTGATACTAATCTAAAAAAATTAGATAACAGAGTTTTACCTAAATTCATGCAGTTTTTGAGCTCGGAGTTCTACATGAATGTATGCAGTTTTTGAGCAAACTGCAATGTAACTCTGCAAGTATAAATTCACCACACAAAATATATGTGTGCATGTAGGTCTTTGTCTGTCTGTGTCTGTCTATCTGAGGTGGAGATCGAGAGTGTGAGGAAGTGTGTGTATGTGTGTAGTGAGTGCAGAATGTCTTAAGTCTGTGAGGGGGTGCATGTGCGAGTGTGGGAGTGTGTGTGTCTATAAGGGTGTGTGGGTCTCTGTGCACGTCTGTGTGTACCTGTGTCTGCGTGTATGTGAGTGTGTGTGTGTGTAGGAATATCTGTGCTCAAAAACTGCATACATTCATGTAGAACTCTGAGCTCAAAAACTGCATGAATTTATGTAAAACTCTGTTATCTCACTTTTTAGATTAGTATCAATCTAAGCATCAGGTCATAGACAGAGAACACATGGGGCTAACACCTTCAACATATTAGGTGAAAACAATGACGGCAGATGCTGGAAACCAGATTCTGGATTAGTGGTGCTGGAAGAGCAAAGCAGTTCAGGCAGCATCCAAGGAGCAACGAAATCGACGTTTCGGGCAAAATCCCATCAACCTATTGTCTAGCTATCATCATTGTTAACAGATAACCGGAGAATACAACTAAAAAAAGGGTTGTGTGATTTACACATGAAAGAAGTGAAATTATCGCTGTATTCTAATAGATGAAAGGCTTAACACATAATCAAATTTTCAGTGTATAATTTAAGTTACATCACACTGCAAATTTTTGCTATAAATTTTGTGTTACGACCGATCCCTCCACAATCACCTGATGAAGGAGCGTCGCTCCGAAAGCTAGAGTGCTTCCAATTAAACCTGTTGGACTATAAACTGATGTTGTGTGATTTTTACCTTTATGCACCCCAGTCCAACACCAGCATCTCCTAATCATGACACATATTTTAAAAGTTATTTTATGCTGCAAAATATGTTTTTTCGAAAAATTAATTGTCTTTTTTGTAAACAAGGAGTTGTGCCTTCATTCCGGAGAGTCTGACATATTTTCAGCACCGGAGAAAACTTGTCTCTTCGATGCCTTTATTGAAGATGAATGTTTTTATTGATTTATTTAGCTAAATGGTTGGTTTTATTCAATATTGAGGTATGTTTGATATGTAAATGTTTCTATATTCTTTCCATCTAAACATTATTGTCTGTAGGTAATGAAAGGTAACATATATAAGGTGTCATGAAAAGTCCTTCTTTAAACATAACATTACTAAGACCATATATAAGGTACAGAGAGGATGGCTAGAATATTTGGAAAAATCGTTATCCAGCAATTCAGTCAGATAAATAATGACTGTCTGGAAAGATAAGAAGGTAGTTCAAACGTCTGCGGTGGCTATTACTCTGTCAAAATGATTTTCCGTTTTTGGAACTGTTGAACGGGATTATGCCTCTGAGAAAAATGGAAGAGCAGCCAATTATTGGAAACTTCGAATGATTCTTATGTTCGGCAGCGTTTGAGAAGATTTGGTAGAATTATTGCTATAGTGGACTCTTCTGTCAGGAACGTCAACAGGAGATTCTGTGGCACTGAGTCGGAGTTTAGGATGGCTTGTGACTTTCCTGGTGCTAGGATTAAGAATGACTCCAAACACTTCAAGCATATTGTTAACTGTGAGATTGAGTAGCCAGAAATTATTGTACATATTGGTAGAAATGACATTTTTTAGGGAAAAGAATAAAGCAATACAGAGTAAATTGAAGAGGTGATGTCGAAGATTAAAACTAAAACCTTTAAAGTATTCATTTCTGGTTTACTCCCAGTGCCAAAATCAACCAGAAGATGAACAAAAGGTGAAAGGCGAAAAATCAATGGCTGACGAACTGGTGTGTTGTTGAGTGATTTAGATTTTGGGAAATTGGAATGTGTTTTTGAATAGAAACGATCTGTTCAAAAAGGATTGGTCTAATCTAAAGTGGAGAACAACCAATATGTTAGCAGTTAGAATTGTTCACTCTGTGTAGGGAGTCTTTATATTGACAGAGAAGGCAAGGGAGGTATTCTATGTAGCAGTGTTAATCGTAGGATGGCTGGAGAAGATTTTGAATGTGACGAGAGCACATCAACTAGAAAAGAACGATGAGAAAATCAGAATATATAGAAATTCTGAAGCACTGAATTGCATTTATTTCACTGTAAGGGGTCTTACAGGGAAGACTGATGAACTCAGAGCATGTTAAAGAACATGGGATCGGGACATCAAATTTATGAGAGAAACTTGGCTGAGTGATGTTCAAGACTGGCAATTCAATGTTCCACGTGTTAGGTGTCATAGAAAGGATAGGAAAAGGGGCATGTGATGACTAGGGAAGCGATGCCTGCCGTTTTTGATTAAGGAATAAATTATTGTTGGAACTGCGGAAGATATTTCTGAAAACCTTCCAGATAAAACATAAGGGTAGAATTACACATAAGAAAGTAAGATCACTTTGCAGAGATTGTACGGTATGCTTAGTTTAGATTAGATTAGATAACTTACAGTGAGGAAACAGGCCCTTCGGCACAACAAAACCACACCGACCCGCTGAAGCGCATCCGACCCAGACCCATTCCCTTACATTTACCCCTGCACCTAACACTACGGGCAATTTAGCATGGCCAATTGACCTGATCTGCACATTTTTGGACTGTGGGAGGAAACCGGAGCACCCGGAGGAAACCCACGCATGGCTTGGCATGTGGCATGGTGGCTCAGTGGTCACTGGTTTGATCCCAAACTCTGACCCCTATCTGTGTGGAGTTTGCACATTCTCACCGTGTCTGAGCAGGTTTCCTCCTACAATCCAAAAGCTGTGCTGGTTAGTTGAATTGACCATGCTAAATTGCCCATAGTGTGAGGTGCATTTGTCAGAGGTAAATATAGGCGAGTGGAATGTGTCTATGTGTGTTACTCTTTGGGAGGGTCGGTATGGAGTTGTTGGGCTGAGGGGCCTGTTTCCATACTGTAGGGAGTCTATTCTTAGATGTGAAAAATCGTCCCAGTGAAAATATACTGGAAGAAATTTTAAAAATAAGAAAGGAAAGAACGCATAGATGGTATTGTACCATATGCTCTCCAACAGTAAGAAAGAAATTGAGAAACAAACACGGAGGTTGATTTCAGATATGTGTCCACTTAATAAGGTTGTAAAAATGAGGGATTTTTTTTTCAATTGCTTCGGACTACCATAGTGTTAAAGGGTTGGATGGTGACGTACTTGTCAAATATATTCAAGAAAACTTTCTTTATCTTATGTGCATGATCCCATGATAGAAGGAGCAAAACTTGACCTTCTTCTGTGCAATATACAGGGCATCTGTCTGAAGTAATAGTAGGGGTGTAGTTTGGATCTTGCAATCATAACTCTATTAGTTTCATAGTGGTTATAGAAAATAATTAAGCCTTCCATCAATGTTATCTTTTCAATTGGAGTGCCATAAATTTTAATGGCATGGGACAAGGACTTACCAAGTTTCGTTTCAGTAGACTGTTAGCAGGTAAAACAACGTCTGACAAATGGGAGGCATTCAACAGTGAGACGACGAGAGTTGAGAGGCATTATGATCCTGTTAGAATGAAGGGTAAGGCTGGTAAGATGAAGGAACAATGGATGACTAAAGTTGTTGACGTCCACACAAGAATAAAAGAGATTGTTACTTTAGGTATAGACAATTCTATTCAATTGGATGACTTAATCAATATGAAGATGGTCGTGCATTATTTAGAAAGAAATCAGGAAAGGAAAAAGGAGAAATGGGATAGTCTGGGCAGCTAATTTGAAGGATAATCCAAAAATATTGTGCCACTACATTAACATCAAGAGGGTACCCACGGAGAGGGTAAGGCCTCTCAAAGATCACGAAGGATATTGATGCGCTGAACCCAGGAGATGGGGAATAAAATCATCCAATTCCTGGTGCATCAGACAGCAGCAAACACACACTATTGTCTGCACCTCGCATTCATTTAAATTGTACTCTATCTGCTATTTGTCAGCACATTGACCCATTTCATCAAGATCCTTTTGTAATCTCAGAAAACCTCCTTCACTGTCCACTGTGCCACCAGTTTTGGTGTCATCCACAAACTTACTAACATGCCTTCTATATTCTCATCCAAATCGTTTACATAAATGACAAACAATGAAAACTCAGAGCCACTCTCTGTGTAACACTGCTTGTCACAAGACTTCAGTCCAAAAAGCAACTGCCAACCATCACTCTCTATCTCCTGCCATTGCACCAATTGGAAGTGCTGGAGAGAAACCCCACAGGCCAGGTAGTATCAGAGCAGAGAAAGACGGAATTAACTTTTTGAGTTCCACATGACTTGTTCAGAACAGGTTCATATAAGCCTCAATATGTCAACTTTGTTTCTCCGTCCAGATTCTGCGTCATCTGTTGCATTTCTCCACCATTTTGTTTGTGTTTAAGATTTCCACTATCTATATATTTTGCTTATCTTGATTGGGCTAGATGCTGAACCAGGTTATATTTGGACATCATGCTCCAATCCTGCTCCTTTTTTTGTGCTAGTACTACATGTATTACATGTCTGCTTCTTTAAGTTCTGAAAATAAATGAACGAATCATAGCAAATTGATTTTGATTTAATAGGTATTTTAGAGAAAGCTACACGTGATGAGAACTGGGAATAGATTATTAATTATGACATTGTCTGCTCCCTTTCTGATTAAGCTTATATCCTTCGGCTCTGAAAGTTTTCAACACATTTCTCAGAATAATTATAGCAAAGATGGTGGTCACGTAGCCCATCATCTCTGTACCAGCTCCGAATGAGCTATATCCTCACTCTTACTCTGCTGTAACTCCCTGCATCCTAACATATTTTGTTATATGTATCTGTTTTTAATTCTGAATATCACGTCCATTTATAAACAATCGTCTCAACCTATATAACATGTGATTAAACAGTCTAAATATAAAATACAATTCCACATATCTCATTTAAAATTGTCCTGTTCTACTCACATTGTCGTTCAGCATTCCATGTACCAAAGGTTATCTGTTATCTTGCTCTGCATTGCATTTCATTCCATTTGTCAGAAAGAGTGATGGTTGAATACTCGTGACAAGGATATGTTACTGTCCTCCCCTCAGCGCTTCTCAACCAATGGACCAAGCCCTTCCTGTCTCTTGGCCAATATCCTATTCAGAGATGGAAATGTGTTGTTGGAGAAGCGCAACAGGTCAGGCAGCATCTAGGGAACAGGAGAATCGACGTTTCGGGCATTAGCCCTTCTTCAGGCTAATGCCCGAAACGTCGATTCTCCTGTTCCCTAGATCCTGCCTGACCTGCTGCGCTTCTCCAGCAACACATTTCCATCTCTGATCTCCAGCATCTGCAGACCTCATTTTCTCTTCAATATCCTATTCATTCCATCCCTTACTCATTAATTGACTTTTATTGAACAAGGCTATTATACATTGTTATGGACCAAGCCCGACTCCTCAAAACATTTTAAGCAGGTAGCCCAGACCATAAGTTTGCTATTTATTGAAGGATAGTGTATAGTGTAAATTCCCGGAGTGAATTAGCTGGTTCAGACTGCCGAGTTTTAAACAAACAATATTTATTTACCAAATTACGGAATGAAGCACACGAACCGAAGATATAATACCCGAATAACTTATTCTATCCAACCGACAGGGTACCCCGACTTAAGAATACTGTTCCAAAATACTTGCAACAATCGCAATCAACAAACCTCTTAGCACAAACAGTAAATCTGACACAAAAAGCTTACAGGTTATGAGGTCAGAAAGGCAGAAGGAGGTAGAGAGCGTCCAATGTCAACAGTGACTCTGACTCTTCTAACCCCCAAACTTAAACGATCTGCCCATCCCATCCATGTCCTCTTGATTACACCAGTTTTTTTTTAATGAAATGAAAGTGGTCTACCTGGGGCATTACCTGCTAGGTACAATCAAAGGGGCCCCAATGGACTTTTCAAAATTCAGATATATTGGAATCTTGGGTTTTTAAAACACTCTGAAAATAAACAAGGACAACATAACCTTTTAAAGGGACCGGCTTTGTAACATGCCACATTTGGCTTTGGACTGAATTCAAAGAAATGTAAGACTTACTGGCTTGAAGCAAATCAAGTGTACTAAGATATTTGTGAGTTTGAATTGAAAAATACTTTAGCACATTGTTTATTGAAGAAACAAAAGAGCAAGGAAAGGAATGCCCAGACAGACCAACACTTACTGTGTATGGTCAGGGCAAATATGCCCACTGAGAATCTATTGGCTTTGCGTAATCTAGTCGAGGAGAGATTGGCTCAGTAACAGCTTCTGGGGGAGTGTTTTCTGCGGGGTGGTTGTGGGAGGTTCAGGCAGTTACAACATTGCAAACAGACAACACTGCAGAATCATCCAGCCTGCGATAAGAAAACATCCATCTTTCTCCCTCACAACGAACTTCACTATAGCAATGGGTGATGGGAGATGTGACCAATAGCCAGCAATGTCAGCATCCAGTCCAGTCCTGTTCTTATTGTGATCTGAAGGAACCATACTGAAAGGAGTTAACTGGATCTGTTTGTTCAGTGACTATAGTTGATGTCAGTCTCCATGGACACTAATTGTGTCACTGGATAGTTTCCCTCTTCTATTAGTAAGGGGCTTCTTGCAATGATTTATCCCATTGTAGCAGCAGATGCATCACATCCAACACTAACAGGGACCAACAGCTCCAGGGACAGTAAGAGGAGAGACCAACATCTGAGAATAGTCTGGAATGTTCCATTAATGGACGAGAATTTGACATTAGACTGGAATGCTGCAACAATGGACAGGAGTTTATCCTGGGGTCTTATTAAATTTTCCTGGCCTGGGTCGACGTTATCAAATCGGCTATACGGTTTACTGATGATTATTCAGGCGGGTTACTATCCCATGCTTGCCATTGTTGGTGTTCCTGGTAAGTCTCTCCATCTCTATCCATTTATTAATCCCATAAACCATGTCAAACTTCATTGTTATTTCTGTTATCTATATTTGGCAAAGACGGAAACTGTTGCCTTCAGTTTCAACTGCAAATTCCATTCATTACCCACAGATTTCAGAATCGCCCACACTCCTGGCCTCACAAATATCTGAGAACAAGACTGTTCACAGTCCCGAAGAACCTTTTTTCCCTGAATTAATTTATGTCTCGGTATTCTGGCTGTCACCAAACATATCCACTACCAGCTCGATATTACCCCCAGTTGCCATCTTGACATCAAGGCTGATGCTTAATAAACGATTATCTATAACTTGATAAAATTCAGACTATATGGTTCCAGCTCTCATCGAAGCACGATTTCAGTTGCAAATATTTCGATTACAGCATTGTTCGTGTCTCTAAATTAACTCCACGAGAGACACACTGTCATATTCGTAATATCACAACAAAATTAATTCAGAGTCCCAGGTTGTGACACATAATGATACTGTTTCAGATCCTACCACAGATGATATCAGAACTTAAACACAAATGACAGGAATTGGAAATGAAAGCGATCTTCACTCATATCAACCATAACTTCATCTGAATTTTGTCAATAAGTTCATCGAATTCGCTGATGTCCTTTGTTAAAGATATCTAGCATTATTATGTGGTCAGACATAAGACTGACGTCAGACCCACAGCCAATGTGCTTGGCTGTATACTGCCTGAAAGAATGACCTCACAGGAAAATGCATTTAGTGAGGTGAACAAATGCTGCCCTTGCCAGCGATGCAGACATCCCATGTAATAACAAAAGTAAAGGTTAAATAAAACATAATTTCGCAAGAGATGAGAAGCAAAAAGAACGAGAAAGTGCCAGAAAAACTGAACAGATTTGGCAGCCTCGGATCGAGAGAAAAACAAAGTTGCCATTTCGAGTACAATGAGCATACATCAGAACTGAACACAGCTGCGAAATAGCGTGATTGATGCTAGTGACAGGGAAGTCTGTTGTAACAGGGAGTAGGACTGTGTTGAATAGATAGAGAAAGAGAGAGAGAGAAAGAAAGAAGCAAACAAAGGGATTGTTGACGGTCAGCTGGGATGGAAAATAAAACGAGATTAACCTTATTTATTTTTATCTCGTTCCCATATTACTGAAAATCATGCCCATGTAAGGTATATATCAAAGTCACTGTTGAAGTGAATTATGTCCCTTTTTCTGTCTTCCCACAATTATCATCTTCTTGTATTCATTAATACATGTAATTCTCTTTCCTCATTGTTCTTGAGAAGGTGTTGGTGAGTTGCCTTCCTAATCCACTGCAGTCTGTGGGCTGTAAGGAGTCAGTGCTTAGTTCTGTTCTGTTCATTCCTTTGAGACTTTGTAGTGAGTGATATAACTAAGTGGCTGGCTTCGCCCTTTCAAACTACAACTGAGAGTTAACCACATTGCTGTTGTTCTGGAGTCACATGTATGCCCAAACTGGTTAAGATGGTAGATTGCTTTCCCTGAAGAGCATGAGGATGCCAGGTAGGACAATCGAGAATGATTTCATTGTCTTATTTGATTCTGAATTCCTGATATTTTATTGCTTTCATTCCAACATTTGCCGTGGTAGGATTCGAATCCCGGCTCTGGGTCATTACCTGGCTCCCTGGATTAATATTTCGGACATAATACAGCTAAACCATCGTCTCCTCAGCATCTCCACTGACAATAGTGATAGTGCTTTTGGTGTAACTTTGCTTCATAAGGCAAAGAAATGATTTGGCAAAATATGCCATCCTTCTCATTTTGTATTTATGAGAAGGAGAGATGATTGGAAGTGCTCTTGGTGAAAAGGAGCTGGATGTCCTTGGACATGAGCCACCGACAGAATTCATATAGAGCAGTATGTAATCAGCACAGTTAATGTGTGGTATCGTTCATTGCAAAATGATTACTGTATAAGTGTGATGACACATTGCTGCAGTTGTAAAGTGTTATTGAGACAGTACATTGTCACTGTTAACAGATTTTCTCTCCTTTATAATGAATGGTCTCCTTGCTACAGAGTGACAGTGTAATGGACTTTCACTATACCATCCCTGCAGTGATGGTACCATGAGGATAGTGTAAAGGAAATGAATGTTTAAGCTGTATATCTACAAAAAGATTTTTTTACAAAAAACAGATTGTATTCAAACTTGAGCGTTATGGAGTAACTGTCATTATTTCCAAACCAAAACGTTGATAGCGTGAAATATAACGTGTTTTCCGTGATACACGTCTTCACATTAGGCCAAATATATAGATAGGAAATGTTGAGAAGGACATGGGCCAAGTGCAAAGAAATGAGGTTAGCATGAGTGGACATTTTTGTCAGCATGAACCAGTTTGGGCTAAACGGACTGTCTCCGTGCTGCTGGATTATATGACTCTATGTTAGTTTACATAGCTCTGCGGACACCCCCACCATGCTGGTTGAGAGAGAGCTCCAGGTTCTGAATGAACTCTCATCGCCTCAATGTGCAGTTGTTGTGTGACCTTGCACTAAGCGTCATGTTGTTCAGAGATCTGTCAGCAGTCATCCTCTGATCGAGTTAACCATTCCCACCAGATTATGACCTCCATACAGAACACTAGCCTGTCTTCTCTGTCAAAAAAAGCTAGTCCCTTTTGTTTTCTCAAGGCTGTTCCTTGGCTCAAAGAGACTGGCCTTGACTTTAGGGGCAATAAATCACCACCTGAATCCAGTCAGTCTGGTTTGGTAAAGAGTTGAAAAGTATTTTGAGAGATGTTTGTTTATATGTAAACAGATGAGACTTCAGGACAAAGTGGTTATGCTTTAGAAGTGACCTGTATAATGAAAGGGGAGTGGTAAGCTCTTTTAGATGAACTAGCTGAGCTGAGCTGAACTGAGCAGTTTTCAGTTGAGTCTTGAACTGGGACGTTCAACAGGGAGCTATGTGGAAACTCTCTCTCTCTTTTCTGTCCTTCACCCTCAACCTGTACGCATCTGGTCCATTTATACTGGATTCTAAAGGGAGTTTGTTAATTGGGACTGTTGTATATATTCGGAATACTTAAATTAATCTAGCTGGATAGGTTGAGTTCTATAGGGGTTCTTTACTTTGTTCTTTGTGTTTCACTGTGTAATTTTGTGAGTACAGTTTTTGTGTGTTTTAAAATCTAGTGGACAACATCGCTATCTTACTCAGGGTAATTTTCGTTGTACATCTAACGAAGGAAATTGCAAAGTTATGGTCTGGGCTGCCTGCTTAAGAATGTGTTGAGTGGTCTAGCCTAGCCCCTATCAGATTGGGGGCTCTTTGCGGGATTTTAAACAGAGAGTGTGAGGTGCTCGTGTGTTTATGTCGGGTGTTGGCTTTGTTGGGTAGAGAAAGCTTGAGATAGTAGTTTCCCTTTCAGTCGCCAGAAGTTTTGTCGATGTGGATGCAGTGACTCTGGAAGGTTTGCAAAAGTAAAAAAAGACCAAGTTGCAAGAATTAGCAGAGAAGCTGGAATTGGAACTGGCTGCTTCTGTGAGGAAATCAGAGATCATAACAGCAGTAGCACATCAATTAAACCTGCTTCAAAAACCATTCAGAATCTGTAGAGTTGGCAACAATTCAATTGCAACTGAAGAAGCTTGAGTTGGAGGTGAGAGGTAAGGAAAGGGCAGCAGAAATGAAAGAATTTGAGTTACGATTAAAAGCAAAAGAAACAGAAAAAGAGAGCGTATTAGAGGAGAAAAATGAGAGAGCTATTTTGACTGCGAAAACTGACACTTTAAAAAGGAAAGTCAGTGTAAAAGGCTGGCGAGAAAGGCTTTGGGGGCTTAGTGAGGAAGAGAGTGGGGATGAACAAGTCCCTAACAGTCAGAAACCCAGTGAGAAACTGTTTAAGTATGTTCAAGCGATCCTTAAATTTGACGAGGAGGATGTAGAAGTCTTTTTTCATAATATTTGAAAAGGTGGCTAAACAAATGAAGTGGCCAGAGGCAATGTGGGTTTTGTTGATCCAAACAAAACTTGTAGGTAGGGCAAGTGAGGTATTTGCATCACTATCAGAGGAGGTGTCTGGGAAATATGAGGAGTTGAACAAAGCCATTTTAACTTTATATGAGCTTTTACTAGAAGGCTATGGACAACTTCTCAGAAATCTAAGGAGAGACCTTGGTCAAACCTACACTGAGTTCGAAACGATCAAACAGAGTTACTTGGTTGAATGGATAAGCATTTTAAAAAATCAAGCAAAACTATGATGCCCGAAGAGAGGTAAGTATTTTGGATGAATGCAAAAGTCACTGCCTGAAGTGGTATGAACTTAGATGGAAAAGAAGAGAATTAAAACAGCAAGGTGAGCTGTTTGAAGTGGCTCATGATTACGAACTGTTCAAAAAACTCGGTTGGGCTTCCAGAATCAATTTCAGTCCATAAGGGATAGAAATTGGAGCAAAGAGATTTCCATTCGTGGAAAGGGAAAGATAGATCTCAGTGAAGGTCATAAGGATAATTTACCACAGGTTAAAAAAAAAGAAACCCTTGAGGGAGACAAAGAAGTTAAAAGGCGCAGGTGTTTTCATTGCAATAAAGTGGGCCACACAAAATCACAATGTTGGTGGGCGAGCAGAAAACCAGCTGTAGGAAAATTAGACGAGCGTTGAAGTTTTGTTG
Organism: Chiloscyllium plagiosum; assembly: GCF_037043375.1. Lineage (NCBI taxonomy): Eukaryota > Metazoa > Chordata > Chondrichthyes > Orectolobiformes > Hemiscylliidae > Chiloscyllium > Chiloscyllium plagiosum. The sequence goes on along the minus strand of NW_028270176.1, from coordinate 67,031,033 downwards.
GACTAGAAACAAAAAGCACAAGAGAAGTTTGACAACTGTCTCAGAGTTACAAGATGATCAGAAGTTGATTAATGAGGATGTGTCAGATCTGCTTAAAAATGTATATTGGAAGATTAAAGGAAATTCTCATAGGCCAGGAATAATCGGTAAGGAGGTTCCAATATTATTGGTCGCGGAATCTTCTCAGTCTGTAATGCTGAGGGATGAGGAGATATGCACTCCTGAGAGAATATTGTCAGAAAATGTGCTGGTATCAAGAATTCATGGTGAGACAAAAAATGCTCAGTTATGTAAAGTGAGAACAGTTGAGAATGTGTGATCGAAGTACTGGACCCTAACCTCTCAGCTCCAGGAATAAAATCTGTCCTTGCAAATGGTATAGCTGATTCACCGGTAGGAGCGCAGCCTACTCTAATTGAAAAGCCAGTGGAGATGCAGGCAACGGAAGACCTGGAGAATGATTATTCAGGAATTTTCCCTGATTATGGGATCACAGATCACAATGTACAGGTTAAAGCAGGAGGGATCAAAAGGCATGGTTCAAAAGGAAGCTGATGGAGAGTTATCCGAATCTTATTTTGCCCACGTAAGTAGAACAGAGAAGGAGCAGGTAGGAAAACATGCAAGTATTTTAGCTCTGCTAAGTTGATTGACTTGCAGCAGAAAGATGAGGAATTAAAACCGTTATTTCAAAAGGCACTTAGCAAGCAAGAAAGAAAGCATTCCTGTCTGTAATTACTTAACAAATGATGCCCTAATGAAGAAATGGAGAGCATCACAATTTCAAGCAGAGGAGACGTGGGCAGAAATTCATCAAATTATTTTTCCAGTTGGGTATATAAAGGAGGTGCCGCGATTGGCACTTAAGCTATCAGTTTGAGGTTTTTTGGGGGTGAGGACAACACCGGATAAAATATAAAGATTTGGTTACAGGCTTGGACTGCATAAATATGTACCTGAATTTTGCCAGACGTGTCAAACATGTCACGCAGGCAGTAATAAAACTTGTATCTTTAATACCTATTCCAGCATTTGAGAAGCGTTTCACAAGAGTTTTTATTGATTGCGTAGATCCCCTACTACAAACAAACGGTGGGAATAAGCATTTTTTAACAATAATGGACGTGCCGACTAGATATCCAGAGGCAATCTCATTATGCAGCACCACAGCTTAAAAGGTTGTACAAAAATACTTATTTTTTAATAGATACGGACTATCATTAATGATACAGTCAGATCAACGATCAAACTTCACATCCAAACTATTCAAGGAGGCGATGGATAACTTGGGAATAAAGCAAGTCAAATCTCCTGCTCATTATCCATAATCACAGGGAGCACGAGAGAGATGGCATCAAAAACCGAAGACCATGTTGAGTTTTTGTGATCAGGATTATCCAGATGATTGTGATAAGGAAATTCGTTTTGAACTTTGCGATCAGAGATGCATCGAATGAATCGACCAAATTCAGTCCATTTTAATTAATTTTTGGGCAACAACTAGCAGGACCATTAAATTTGATGAGGGAAGATTTAACAAGTCAGAATTCAGAGACCACCCATTTGGACGATGTGTCAAATTTTTGGGAACGATTAAATAGAGCTGGAGAGTTGGATAGATACATTTAAAAGTATCACAGCATACAATGAAACAGGAAACATATAATAAATAACAAATTTACAATTTTGCCATTGGGAATCAGGCATTGGTGTTCCTTCCAGTAACAGGTGAGCATTTAAAAACAAGATTTCGTGTACCTTGTCAAGTTCAGAAGAACTGTAGTGAGATGAGCTAATTGATAAGGACTCCAGATAGGAAGAAATCTCACAAAGTGTGTCATATGAATATGCTCAAAAGATAGGTTGATAGTGAAAGAAAGCAAGAGGAGAAGGTGATCATGAAGGAAGGAAAAACCAAGTTCAGAGAATTCTGAATTGGACATTCCTCAAATCAGATTGACCAATGAGAAAGTTGTCAAAAATTGGAATAAATTATTGAGTTACCTTCCACAAGAAAATCGAAATGACCCAAAAGAGTTATTACTATTACTTTGGCAGATATCCGGAAATAAACTGGGAAGTACTATCATAATTGTGCATGATGTAGATATAGGAAATGCTGTTCCGATTAAGCAACATCCTTACAGGCATAACCCTCCAAAGTTGGCACACGTTCAGAAAGAGATAGAGTGGATGCTCCAATATGTCATAATCGAAGTGAGTTACAATGACTGGTACTCACCTATAGTCATGATGCCAAATCCAAAAGGTACCCGGAGGTCAAGTGGGGACTATCACAAAATCAATACCGTTACAAAGACTGATGCATATACAATTCCATGTTTGGAGAACAGTGTCGAAAAAGTTGGAGAAGCCACTTAAATTTCTAAGTTAGACTTGCTCAGAGGCTACTGGCAAGGACCTCTGCCATTGAGAGAAAAGGCAATCTCGGCGTTCATAACACCAAATGAACCATATCAGTTCAAAGCCATTGCATTTGGTGTAAAATGTGCTCCAGCCACATTTCAGAGATTGACAATAATGTTTTTTTTTTGCCGAATTGCCCAACTCTGTAATGTACATTAATGCCCTGGTGATTTTTAGTCACACATTGATGGATCACTTTCAGCATTTATCGGACTTGTTCTCTCGACTTCAGAAGGCAGGCTTGGTGGTAAACCCAGCTAAAAGTGAATTTGCGAAAGCCCAAGTCACGTTCCTGGGCCATGTTATTGGAAATTGACCAATCGCCCCATGAGATACAAAAACCGAAAGTAGTGGGAAAATTCTCACACCATCAACAAAAAACAGTATTACGTTTACTGGGATTGACTGGATTGTACTGAAAAGTTTGTGCCAAACGTTACCTGTGTGGCTGCTCCAATCACCAAATTATTTATAAAGTGCAAGAACTCTCAGTGGACAGCAAACTGTCAATTTGACAGCCTAAAAACTTTGTTAACCACTGCCCCCAGTATGAGCCACACCGGATTACACGAAGCCTTTCAAGGTGGCTATCGATGCCAGTGATGTGGGTGTTGGTGCGGTGCTCCTGCAGGAAGATGACGAGGGAATCAAGAGACCCATCGGGTATTTGTCCAAGAAGTTGAACGTTCATCAACAGAAATATTCAATGGTAGATAAAGAGAATTTAAGCTTGTTGTTGTCATGACTACATTTCAGTGTTTATATCACCAGCGATGCATCTGAGACGATCGTATATGCTGATCACAATCCATTGATATTTGTTGTTAAATTTAAGGAAAAAGTGCTAGATTGTTTCGATGGAGCTTCTTGTTGCAGCCATTCATTTTGACAATTGTGCATATGGCAGGTTGCAAAAGCGTGTTTGCCGATGTGTTATTGAAACTTAAATGAGATATGGAGGTGTTTTGTTGTGGGTGAACCGCGGCCTGAATTTGCATGGGGTTGGCATGTTTGCATGTTTACAGTTGCTATAGTGTATATGTGCGTCTTTCGACTACTAACTGGGTTTGAATGGTTAAAACCGCAGTCACCTTTTGGTATTGATGGTTTATTTTTCAAGGGGGAGGCGTCGTAAAGCTAGTCCCTTTTATATCAAAAAGCTTTTTCATAGTTCAGGAGGACTCTGTCCTTGATTTTTTTCAGAGCGACAATAAAACTGGGCTTGACTCTGGTTAGTCTGGTTTGGTAAAGAGACTAAAAGGATTTTCGAGGCCTTTTGTTTATCTGTAAACAGATGAGACTTCAGTACAAAGTGGTCGTGCTTTAGACGTGATCTGTATAATGAATTAAGAGTGATGAGCTCTTTGAGCTGAACTAGCTGAGCTGAGCTGAGCTGAGCTGAGCTGCGTTTTCAATTGAGTCTTGAACTGAAAAGTTCAACAGGGAGCTAGGTGAAAACTCTCTCACTTTTCTGCTCTTCAACTTCAACCTGTAAACAAGTGTTCCATTTGTACTAGGTTTTAAAGGGAGTTTGCTGATTGGGACTGTGACGTGTATTCGGAACAGTATAATTAAGTCTATCTGGATAGTTTGAGTTATGAAGGGGTTCTTTATTCTGTTCTTTGTGTTCATTGCGTACTTTTGTGAATAAAGTTTTTGTCTGTTTTAAAATCCAGTAGTCAACATAGCTAAATTACACCAAGTAATTTTCACCGTACACTTAATGAAACAAATTGCAAAGTTATACTCTGGGCTGTTTGCTTAAGCATGTTTTGAGTGGTATAGACTCGTCCATAACACCTTAGAACTTGGTACAAATCATTCACTTTCCCTCCTCACGGTCAGCAAACCATGTTAACTTAACACGTGCGTAAACATAGCAATGGAGCCAGGAGGAAACACATGGAGCAGATTGTTTGTGCAGTCTATTCTTCGTTAGTTTGTCATGTTACAGCATCACAGACATCCTCCTGTTTCAGTATCACTGTTTAGAGGGGCCGAATGGCCTCTTCTTTTGATGTGTCAGTGTCTCGAGAACACTGAGTTCTCCAATTTCAAATAAACACACTTCCAATCTGTTGACTCCCTTCCCAGTCCATCCCACTTCCTTTCCATCATCTCCCCTCCCTTCCTAACCCGTCCATCTCCCTTCCATTCCTCTGATCAACCCTTCTTCTGGCTTCCAAATAGATTCATTCCTCCAATCGACTAACCCGATGGTACCCTCTACCAGTGTTGATCTATCCCACCTCACCACGCCACCTCCTCCTCCGCACGCCGCTTCTTTATCTGTAAACCTCCTTACTTCCATCCCACTCCTGAAGAAATGTTACACCCAAGGTGTTGACGTCTCCACCTCCTGATGCTGTTTTGCTTGGTGTGGTCTTCCAGCCTCATGCTATCCAATACTTGCATTTTTTTAAAAATATTTTCAGGTGTAATAGGCAGGAGAGAGTGAATTGGCTGTGACTCTGCTTATCCAATAGTTTCAATGGGCTGAATGCCTTTCTCACATTCCTGTGAAACCAGCTTGAGATGCTGAAAGAGCTCCTCTTTTTATCCTGTGAAAATGTTCAGGGTCTAGCAGTGCTGATACATGAATTTTACCTACACGTTAAAAACATGAGCTTGAACGTTGACCAGGTTTTGAAGCTGTATGTGATTTTCACAGAACATCTTCACTTCTGATCGAATGACGGAGGGAAAGACATTGATGAAGCAGCTGAAAGTGTTTGTGCCGAGGAAGCTACCTTGAGGATCGCCCACAAAATATCCAGGGACAAAGAGGATTGATGTCCACCAGCCACATTGTTTTCTGAACGACCCAGTGAGGAGTTTACTCCTGATCCCATTCAATTCAATCTTATTCAGATTGACACCTTGCTCCGTCAAATCCTGCCGTAATGTCAGGTCCACTCTGATGCTGAGTTCGTATCTTTCGTTCATGTCAATAAGCCAAGGTGTATGTGCGCTGAGTGTTTCCTTCTCTCAGGCGATAGAGACTGTTGGAGACTCTCTGTCCCAGACAGCTGCATTGCTGAAATGATTGGGAGCGGGTGGGAGTGGGTGTCAATGGATCTTTACACGTCAGAGATTCAAGGGCTACAAAGATTTGGGCATGAAAGAGAAATTGCAGCCGAGACCAGATCAGCCCTGACGTTACTGAAGGGAAGAGCAGGCTTGAGGAGTTAAGTGGCCTCGTGATATTCCAGTGTACCCCAGAGTCCAGTCAGTTTGTGGCCTCTTCGATTTCTTGTGTTATGAATTTCAAGTAACTGAATTAGCTGATCTTGTTGCTGTGCAACAGGATATTGGTGCTGCGTGATCTACTCTGAGTGCAGTTTTATAGGCTCGACAGGCTGATTAGCCTCCTACTGTATATCAGTGTCTAGGGGCTGAAAACCTTGATTCTGTTCTTTTGTAACTGAAATCCATACAGTCTCATTCTACCACCCGAGGAGAAAGTGAGCACTGCAGATGCTGGAGATCAGAGCGAAAAAAGTGTGGCACTGGAGAAGCACGACAGGTCAAGCACCATCTCAGAAGCAGGCGAATCGATGTTTGGACATTCCTGATGAAGGGCTTATGCCTGAAACGTCGATTCTCCTGTTCCTTGAATGCTGCCTGGTCTGGTGTGCATTTCCTGCACCATACATTTCAACGTCTAACGCCCTGCCAAAATCAACCTTCCTGCTCACATCATCAAATAACTTTAATAGTTTCTTAGGCATAAACCTCCATGCACAAAGCCATGCTTACTATTCCTAATCAGACCCTGCCTTTCCAAATGCATGTACATCTTATGCTTTGGTATCTTCTCAAGTAATGTACCTGCCAATGATGTTAAATGTACTGGTCCATAGTTCCCAGACATATTTTTTTTTACAGATCTTTTTGAATAAGGTCACAGCATTTGTTATACTCCAGTCTTCCGGAATCTCAAACTTGGTTAATGGTGATTTTTTTTTTAACCAGGCTCCCCGCAAGTTCTTCTCTTGCTCCTTGCAGTGTTCATGGATATACTTGCTAATCACCGTGAGATTAATCCACCGTCAAACATCCTTGTACACCCAATACTTCCTTTACTGTGATATGGACTGCCCCTAAGATATCGTCACTAACTTCCTCAAGTCCCCAAGTATTTATATCTTTCTCCATGGTAAATACAGAGAAGAAACATTTGTTGAGGATCTCGTCCACACATATGTGCTGACCTTGGTATTTCAGGGGTCCCATTCTCTCACTAGTTATTGCTTTCCTTTCATATTCTTAAAGTTCCTTTTTCGATTCACCCTAATCTTCTCAGCCAAGGTTCTTTCATACCACCTTTGTAGTCTTCTTGATTTCTATCAAAGGTAAATTCCTATATCCCTTATATACCGCCAGGGATTCGCTTGATTCCTGCTGCCCGTGTCTGAGCCACGCGTCCCCTTTTTACCAGTCAAAGTCTAAATATCTCTTGTTCCCTATTCCTGCCAACTTTGCCCTTCACTGTCACAGGAACATGAAAACCTTGAACTCAAGCTATCTCACGTTTAAAGGTTTCTCCCGAGCCGGGGTCCCTTCAGCTGCAAACAAACTGTTCCACTCGACCCCTGCAACCTTCTGTCTAATCCCATCAACATTCACCTTGTCCCAATTTAGAACTTGAGCCTGTGGACCAGTTTTGTCCCTCTCCATAGCTATTTGAAAATTAACAGAACGATGGTCACTTGTCCCAAAATGCTCCCCCACTGTCACCTCAGTCACCTGTCCTTTTCTGTTTCTCAAGAGTTGTTCGAATTTTGCCCCTTCCCATGTAGGGCCTTCTACATACTGCTTGAGGAAACTTTCCTGAACACACTTATCGGATTCCACTCCATCAAATTCCTTAACGCTCTGGCTGTCTCAGTCTGAAACAAAAATTAAAATCCACTATTGTGACAACCATATTTCTCCTGCATGTCTCCCTTCTCCCTGTATATTTGTTACTCTAATTCACGTAGACTATTTGGAAGCCTATAGTACAACTCCTGTGGCATCATCATCCCCTTCCTACTTTTTAGGTCCACCCACAAAGCCTCACTGGATGATCTGTCAGTTATTTTATCTGTAGTTACTGCTGTGGTAATCGCCTTAATCAGAAATTCAACTCCTGCTCCCCGCCTTCCATAATCCCTGTCCAGCCTAAAACACTTTTACCCTGGTACGTTAAGATGTCAGTCCTGTCCATCGCTTAGTCATGTTTCTATAAATGCTATATTATCCCAATCCCACGTTCCGATTCACGCCCTTAGTTTATTGGTCTTACCAGGCAGCCCTCTTGCATCGAAATAAATGAAGTTTAATCCAACAGGCATTCCTTGTTCCCGATCATGTTCCAGCCTGACCTGTCTCTTCACTTTACTGTTTCTGATTGCTGTATCTCCTTCCAGCCGCGCACTTGCCTCCCTGATCACGAGGATACCCCTCTTCGCCAATATAGTTTAAATCCTCCCTTATAGCACTCGCAAATATTGCCAACAAGATATTGGTCCCCTCCCCATTGCATGTGACAACTGTCCCTCCTGATCAGGTCAACTCTGAAAATACCCCAATGATCTAAAAATCTGAATCTCTCCGTCCCCTACACCAGCGCCAATTCTTTAGTTACTTACTTATCTGCCATATCCTCCTGTTCTTACCTTAATTAGCTCATCTCACTGGATTACCACCGTCAAGATCCTGGTTTTTAACTTTTCTCCTAGCTCTCAGTAATCACTCTTTCGGACCTCATTCCAATATCTACCTGTGTCATTTGTGACAACGTGCACAATGACTTCTGGCTGCTCACCCTCCCCATTGAGAATGTTCTGCAGCCACTCGGAATCATCCTGGACCTTGGCACCTGGGAGGTAATACACCATCCTGGATTCCCGTTTGAGGCAACAGAATCTCCGATCTGTCCCTCTAACAATCGACTCTCCTATCTCTCGGGTCCTGTTTACCGTTGCCCTTTCCTACTGTGCCCCAGAGTCAATGGCAGGGCCACCAACCTGGCTACTGCTGCTTTCCCCTGAACCGTCCTTCCCCGAACAGTATCCAAAACGGTGTACTTGTTTTCGACGGGAATGGCCACAGGGGATTCCTGCACTCTCTGCCTACTCCGTTCGCCATTCCAGGTGATCGCCCACTTCCTCTATGTCTTGAACACAACAGGGAGCAAGGTCTGCTTGTTAGATTAAATTGCCTTTATTTAAATGCAACAGGAGTGACAGGTAAGCCTGATGAACTCATGGCATTGATCCTAACGTGGGACTGGGATATTATAGTCATTACAGAAACATGATTGGGGCGGGTCTTGGGTGAAATCATCACACGAAAGCTCTTATCTATGAAGTTCTCAGTATCTTGGATGATCCTGAGTGCAGCCAGCTCGCGAACACAGTCTCCTAGGAGTTGCAGGTGGGTGCACTTTCCACACGTGTAGTCATGAGGAACGGTGGGAACTTCCTCGAACTCCCATATCCCGTAGGAGGAAAGTGCAAATGTCCTAACGGCCATCTCCATTGCTTCAAGACTAAAGTTGAAAGGACTTTATTTATGCTTGCCGGTAATTTTTGCTGATCTGCTGCTGTCCAAAGCCTCTTGAGCCAAACATTGCTACTTACTCTGCTACCAACAGCATGTCTGTGTACCCCTTCATATTTAGTTTTGGTTAGGGAAGGAGGGAGACACTGCAGTGATATAGCACTTAGGCATTAATCACTCACCTGGCCACTGACTACTTGCTCTCCAGCCAAGGTCACTGCTTGGGCTTGGAGGGTGTCTAACTGAGGTCGTCCTTCTGGTAGTGCTGACTGCGCTGATGCTAATCTTCACCCCGACAGCCAATTCGCGTTGTCACAGGCCCCTGGTCCTTTCTGTCTAATGATACTGTATTTATAAATTCCTTGAATCCGTCGACTGCATTCCAAACTGTGTTTCACTCCACAGCGAGAGAGGTTGATTTTCCAGTGAATACCAGGCTATTATAACAATTCGACATAGGAACCACTGTATGTCTATCCGCTCACTGAGTCTGCTTTTACACTCAATTAGGTGAGATCAATTTTGATAATACCCAATTCCACTTGTCTAAATTTTCCCCATAAACATTGTGTGAAAATCAGTCTGCCTCAACTCTGAATATATTTAATGAGCCAGCCTCAACAGCCCACAGAATTTTCTACAATTGTTTCCGTCTCACTGTTGTGAGACTTGGTGGTCTTTAGTCCCATGTGGTATTTCCAGCACTCTGTTTGAAAGTTGTATCAATATTAGTTGTTATCCTGTCCTATCACACCTTCTCTGTGGCCAGAGGCAAAACAAAAATGAAAAGTTAAGAGACTGTAATCTCCTCACTCATCTTCCACGTCAACCTAAGATACAGCACATCCTGACCTGTCGATTTGCCCACTCTCTATCCCGCATAAACTTCCAATTCTTCGTCAGGTTCTGTATCAATTCACTCAAGGATCACACGCTCACTCTCCCTGAATCCAGGAACTCCTTCTTCAAACTGAAGACCGAACGAAAGTCCGTGTTTAACATATTCTCTGGCTCCGTGCACCCCCTTGGTCCCTAACACTTTCAATTCTCTCCCGCGTTATCCTCTTCCCCTTCATAAACCGACAAAAATGTGTTTGAATTCTTGCTATTCTCACCCTCTAATGTTTCAACTCCCCGCCTTCACTTCTGCTCTTCTACTGAGTTTTTAAGATTAGCCCTACACTTTCTATATTCTTTTTGGACCTCCATTGACCTGCACACTTTGTAACTGCGTTAAGCTTCTCTTTCCTGATTAATTCTGTTCGGAATTTGTGTCGACATCCGAGGTTCTCTGAGCTTGTTTTCCTAAAATTCATCTTCGGATAAACATGCTGGGCCGACATTGTCATCAATTCCATTTTGATCAAGTGAACCCCCAACCACCGCCCCACGCTGGTCTGCTACAGTTTCACCCAGAAGCAACTGCACTTTGGCCAGATTCTGTCATTTTCCCCCTAAAATCAGTCTCCCAATACAAAAAGCTTTTATTTTTCAAACATTTTTGAGTATGAGTCACGGCCGCTGGTCCTTCCATGCTCTTCTAATCCTGCATGCAACATCTGACTGGCTTCGTTCCCCACCGTGAGGCCCAGCACAGCTCCGCCCATTGATGTGTCTGCTACACTTTGTTATAAGAAGCTCAGTGGAATAAATTTCAAGGCATCTGCTCCCTATAAATAAGTTATCATTGCCAGAATGAATGTTTGGAATTGAAATGCCTGAATATAATGATATTAACACACCTCAGTAAATTGGTTTTATATCAGCTCTTGTACTTTCTTTTATCTGGGAGTCTACAATATATCCCCAGTGGTGTGTCTGTCATGGTTTTGATCCTGAGCCCTAACCGCCAAGCCTCATTAGAAGATCCTTCTTCTTGCAGTAACTGACTCCATAATTAATAATGCAACCCCACTTACACTTTTACCACCTCTCCTGTCGTGCCTATAGATCTTGTACCACAGGATATTGTCAGCCCTGACCTCCCTCAAACACATCTCTGTGATGGCAAAAATGTCACACTTTCCCATTTCGCCTTGTTCCCTTATCGTATCTGTCTGTTGGATAATATTCACAGCATTAAGGTAGAGGACATCCAGTCTGGAATGTAACACTTGGAATACTATATAAAGCGATGTTATTCAGTCATTCATTGTTTGTTCTCAAGTTGCCCAATTCAAGAACCAAAACTGTAACTCTGGGAATTAATGAATATTTATTGGATGAAATTTCTCTTTTAATAAATGTGTTCATCAAATACAACTAAGGATTATCCTGAGAATTACAGACCAGTCAGTCCTACATCAGTATTGTGCAAAGTATTGGAGGGGTCTCTGTGAGACAGAATTTATTATTGTTGTGGTTCAGTTCGCCAAGCTGGGAATTTGTGTTGCAGACGTTTCGTCCCCTCTCGAGGTGACATCCTCAGTGCTTGGGAGTCTCCTGTGAAGCGCTTCTGTGATGTTTACTCCGGCATTTATAGTGGTCTGAATCTGCCGCTTCGGGTTGTCAGTTCCAGCTGTATGTTGCAGTGGTCGGTATATTGGGTCCAGATCGATGTGCTTATTGATTTAATCTGTGGAGGAGTGCCATGCCTCTAGGCTGTTCTCTGTTTGGTTTGTCCTATCTTAGTAGTGTTGTCCCAGTCGAATTCATGTTGCTTGTCATCTGCGTGTGTGGCTACTAAGGATAGCTGGTCGTGTCGTTTTGTGGCTAGTTGGTGTTCATGGATGCGGATCGTTAGCTGTCTTCCTGTTTGTCCTATGTAGTGTTTTGTGCAATCCTTCCATGGGGTTTTGTACTCGACATTTGTTTTGCTCATGCTGGGTATCGGGTCCTTCGTTCTGGTGAGTTGTTGTCTGAGAGTGGCTGATGGTTTGTGTGCTGTTATAAGTCCTAGTGGTCGCAGTAGTCTGGCTGTTATTTCGGAAATGCTCTTGATGTATGATAGTGTGGCTAGTCCTTTGGGTTGTGGTATGTCCTCGTTACGTTACGGCCACTGCAACGGACAGCTGGAGCTGACAACCGGAAGCGACAGATTCAAACCACTACAAATGCCGGAGGAAAGATCACAGAAGCGCTTCACAGGAGGCTCCCAAGCGCTGCGGATGGCACCTAGACAGGGGACGAAATGTCTGCAACACAAATTCCCAGCTCGGCGAACTGAACCACAACAACGAGCACCCGAGCTACAAATCTTCTCACAAACTTAGAATTTATGATGGCTTGGAAAATCATAGTTTGATTAGAAATAGTCAGCATGGCTTTGTGAGGGGCAGGTCATGCCTCACAAAACTTATTAAAATCTTTGAGGATGGGACCAAACACATTGAAGAACGTGGAGCAGTGGATGTGGAGTGCATGGATTTTAACAAGGCGTTTGATAATATTCCCCAAGTTAGGTTCATTCGGAAAGGAAGGAGTGATGGGATACAAGGAAACCTGTCTGGCTGGATACAGAATTGGTTGGCACATAGAAGATACAAATTGGTGGTAAATGGGAAGTATTCAATCTGGAGCCCAGTGATCAGTGGTGTTCCATTGGAATCAGTTCTGGGACCTCTGCTATTTGTGATTTTTATAACTGACTTGGATGAGGAAGTGGAAGAGTAGGTTAGTAAGTCTGTCGATATAACAACGATTGTTGATGTTGTGGATTGTGGAGGGTTGTTGTAGTTTGCAATGGGATATTGACAGGATGCAGAACGGGGCTGATCAGTGGCAGATGGTGTTCAACTGGAAATGTGTGAAGTAATTCATTTTGGATGGACGAATTTGAATGCAGAAAAATAGGCAGGATTCTTGCATTATGGAGTAACAGGGTGATCTCGTGGTCCATGTCATAGCTCCCTCAGAGTTGCCACCCAGTTTGATAAGGTTGTTAAGAACGCGTATGATGTTTTCATTAGCAGGGGGATAGAGTTTAAGAGCTGTAAGGTTATGCTGCAGCTCTATGGAACCCTGGTGAGATCACACATAGAATGTTGTGATCAGTTCTGGTCGCCTCATTGTGGGAAGGATGTGGAAAATTTAATGAGGGAGCTGAGGAGATGTATCAGATTGTTAACAAAGAAGATGGAGTCGAAATAATTTGTTGTGAAATAATGTTTGAGTGACTGCTCTGACCCAGGTGTAAGCTCTCTGGATTAATTTAAGAGCAGAACAATGTCTTATCCGGTATCATTGGCAGCTGTGACTGAATTCAAATTTTCCAAAATATTTTTTCAATGTAGGTTATGATTGCAAGCTGATCTGAAAAAAAATCATATATTTGCCATGTTCGTGAATTGTGATTCACAAAAATGTGAAATATCATTATTCAACCAAACAATAATTGCATCATCTCTGAAAACAATTAGGTTGATGTAATATTTATGGAACTAAAATATACTTTCCTGCCAATATTTTATGATGTGATTCTGACACTCCATGTCCATTCATCTGCCCCGGGCAATCCTCAGACCGAAGATGGAGTCGAAATAATTTGTTGTGAAATAATGATTGAGTGACTGCTCTGACCCAGGTGTAAGCTCTCTGGATTCATTTAAGAGCAGAACAATGTCTTATCCAGTATCACTGGCAGCTGTGACTGAATTCAAATCTTCCAAAATCTTTTTTTCAATGTAGGTAATGATCGCAAGCTGATCTGAATAAAAATCATATATTTATTATGTTCGTGAATTGTGATTCACAAAAATGTGAAATATCATTATTCAACCAAACAATAATTGCATCATCTCTGAAAACAATTAGGTTGATGTAATATTTATGGAACTAAAATGTATTTTCCTGCCAACATTTTATGATACAAAAATAAAGAACGTATAATTGATTTAATATCGAACAAAGAACATGTTATATGACTATAGTGGTGATCAACAATTACATACATTTGGATTCATGAACGCCAACTAAGCACCAAAGGACATCATCCTCTCTCTCTCGTATTCTCACATACGGATGAGGAAGGACGCCACTTCGACTGGGACAACACATCCATCCTAGGACAAACCAAATAGAGGCACGCACACGAATTCCTAGAAGCATGGCATTCCAACCTGAACACCACCAACAAACACATCGAGTTTGACCTCAACTTCTACCACTGAGAAAAGAAACAGGATGTGACTTCACCACAGCAAATAACATCACCACAGGAAATGACATCACCAATCCAAAGAAACCCAAACATATAAATATAAAGCAAGAATTTTTAGCATTGGTTCGCCTGAGGCCCACTGAAGATGAAGATGATGAAACGTCTGGAAATGAACTTTCCAGCCCAACTAGCAAACCGACATCCAAAACCTCAACCCGAGCTACAAATCGTCTCAAAATTCACTACAATTGTCATACTCATTGTCAGTATTCAAATGAATACATCCTCGTTCGAACATTTGGAAAGTCGTTGGCTTCTGAATGATTGCATTTTTAGAGTGAGAAAACGATTGAACCATTATATATAAATAGCGTACGTATACATTTTTATATAATCAATCAGTTTAATTTCTCACTAAATGTGCGAGCTTCAGCTCTTTACCAACAATTGAAAAATGACAAAAATTCAACATGAACAGAGAATATTAGTTTAAATAAATGATTTGTGTTATTAAATTGAAGTGAACAATAATTTGAAACCTTGCAATTCTAGAATGAATGGTATTTAATGTGAAATGTGAAAAAAAGATGAACATGCTTCCTTGTGAGTGAGCAGTCAGACATTTTCAAGGAGTTTTGTGGTAAAGGAAAGGTAAGATTTGATTTAGTCATTGGGATACAAGATTTAAAATTTTCATGTACTGATTACTAATTAGACTTCATCATCAAGCTGACCTTGCAATACTTGCATTTTAAATGGTTATGCTGCAGCAAAATGATCAGATATTTCCCAACAATTACAACTGAAAATAATCCGATACTGGCTTTGACTTGCATTTGCACATGTTAGAGAACGGAACTTTAATGTACACAAGGAGGCTATTGGGCCACTGTGTATGCGTCAACTTGTGAAATGTCTTCCCAATCCTCCCATTTGCCCCTCTATCACTGTTGCCCTTTAAATTCGGAACTTTCAAATATATAACCAGTTCCCTCCTGAATTTTCATTCACAAATCTCCCAGACATGGCATCCAAATCCTAACAGCTCTCTCAATAATAAAAAAAAAACTTTTGCCTTATCTCACTCCGAGGTCTTGTGCTGACGATCTTGAAACGGAATGCTGCAATGCCAGCTAAGAGAAACGGAGTATTCTTATTTTAAACTGATTTTTTTTCATAAAATTGATCACTGCGATAAGTTCACATCTTCGTCTGTTCTGATCAATGAATTGTATTTTCATTAATCTAATTTCTTGCATCCTACCTTTAACTAATTCGTTCATTCCACTTATCATTCTGATTATTTATAAGGTTACTGGCATTCTTCTGCAAAGTCA
Source organism: Chiloscyllium plagiosum (assembly GCF_037043375.1). Classification (NCBI taxonomy): domain Eukaryota; kingdom Metazoa; phylum Chordata; class Chondrichthyes; order Orectolobiformes; family Hemiscylliidae; genus Chiloscyllium; species Chiloscyllium plagiosum. The sequence goes on along the minus strand of NW_028270176.1, from coordinate 67,015,622 downwards.
TGCAGGGTTTGTGTGTGTGTGTGTATGTGTGTCTGTGTGTGTGTAAAAAACAATTTAATGTCTGAATTACACCGAGTGCCTCGTGTAAAAGAGGTAATGGTTAGGAAGGCAGTATAGATTAACATATGGTTAAATAGCTAGTTTAGGGGTGAGGGTTTCATATTCCTAGATAATTGGGACCTCTTCCAGGACAGATGGGAGCTTTAAAATATGGTCAGATTGCATCTTAACTGGAGGAGCACCAACATCCTGGTGGGGAGGTTTTCTAGTGCAAATGGGGTGGATTTAAACTAATAAACCAGGAGGCTGGGAAACAAAGCAGCAGGTCAGGAACTGAGCAGAAGGTAGAGGTGATTGGACATCAGGCACGGCCACTCCCATGACCATGCTGCGAGAAGGCTTAAAAAACAGTCCAAAATGTGAGTTGGAGTATGCAATAAATGATAGATGTATTATCAGAGAAGATCAAATGAAGCTGGAATGTATGGGGGACGTGAATGAGTGAGGTGTGTGAGATCATGAAGTTCGTATTCAAGAAAATATTAAAGGGGAAAAACAAATCGAAAAATCTTATGCAAAAGTTTAGGCCTAAAAGCACAAAGCGTTTTGAATAAAATTGATGAGCTGGCAGTAGATACAGAGATAAAAGGGTATGACCTTATAAGGATGATTGAAACATGCTTACAGGAAGATCAGCACTGGACAGTGAACTGTACATGGGTACTCGGTATTCCAAAAGGATAGACATGAAGTTAAAGGAGGTGGAATTAATGTATTGGTTAAGGATGATACCAGGGCTATATTAAGAAGTGATATTTGCACAAGGGAACAGAATGAAGATCAGTCCAGGTATAAATTAAAAGCAAGGGAAGAAACCTCTTTGGAAGAGTAATTTTCAGCCACCATCTCTCCAAAATACTTCTGAGGTCGGAAATGATGAGGGTTCGTGACAAGGTAACAACGGTGAGATAAACGTGCATATTGAATCAATTAATCAATTTGGCAATGGGTAGGCTCCGAGTACAATTCATAGAGTATATGAAGAATGTTTTGTGAGAGCACATGTCATGGAACCAACCAGCGAGCAGGCTACTTTAGATTTGATGGAAGGAAGGAATGAAAAACGAGCTTTCAGTAAAGGATCCTCTTGGAAAAAAAATGACCACAACATGCGGTAGTTGCAAATTCAGATTGAAAGAGGGAGAACAGAGTCACATTCGAGAGCCTTCATGTTGGGCAATGATACTTACAGTGGCCTAAGGAAGGTGTTGGTCGAGGGGGTAGGGGTGGTATGCGGTGGTGTGAACAGTCAAATGCAGGACAGATGAAGTAACTTGGCAAATACTTAAGGGGATACTAAATACCTCTCAATTAAAGTACATTCGTGAGACAAGAGGAATTGCATTACAGAGAAAAATTATCCATGTCTGTATAAGGAAGTCAATGACAGCATGAGTGCGAAAACTAGGGCAAATCATACTGCACAAGTAGTCATGCTCCGGGGATTGGGTAAGGCAGTGGCCTAGTGCCTTACAGCTGAACTGTTCATCGAGTGACCCAGATAATGTTCTGGGGAGCTGGGTTCGAATCCTGCCATGGCAGATGGTGGAATTTGAATTCAAAATTGGGATTACCAAGCTGATGGTGAACATGAATAGATTGTCAGGAGAAGCTCACCTGTTTCACTCATGTACTCTGGGGAAGGAAACTGCCATCCTTGCCTGGTCTGACCGATAAATGACTCCAGACCCACATCAATGTAGATAACTCCTAACTCCCCTCTGGGAAATCAAGAATGGGCAATTCATGCCAGCCTACGCATCAATGCCCTCTTTCTGGGAATTAATGAAAACAAACAAAAAAAAAATCAGCAAAGGGTTAACCGACAACATTAAAAGAAGCTATGAAAGGAAATGAACGGAATTATAAATACTGATATCAGTAGCTTTCACTAGTACATTAAAAAAAGAGCTGAGTGATACTAAGTGATGAAACTGCCAAGGTAACAATGAAAAACTCAAAAATGGCAGAGGCACAAAAGCAATGCTTTCTGTTTTCACACACTACACTAAAAACTATAGTTCCTACACAGAATATTGATGGGATTACTGCTATTTGCCATTTTTATAAATGACCTAGATGAGGGAACAGAATGATGTGTTAGTCCATTTAATGATGATACTAAGGTTGGTGAAGTGTGGATAGTGCTGAAGGATATTCCAGGTTACAGAGGGTCATAGGGAAGTTGCAGGTTACATAGTTGGGCTGAGAGGTGGCAACCTGATTTTAATGTGCAAGAGTGTGAGGCGATTCACTTTGGAAGGACCAAAAGGAATAAAGTGTACTGCGCCAATGGTAAGATTCTTTGCCGTGTCAATGAGCAGAGAGATCTCGGTGTCAATGTATGTACATCACTGAAAGTTGCCAACCTGGTTAATAGACTTGTTAAAAAGGCGTACAGTATATTAGCTTTTATGGGAAGAGGGAATAGAATTTTGGAGCCACACGATATTACTGCAGGTGCACAAAACTCCGGTGTAGCCACACTTGGAGCACTGCGTATATTTCTGCTTGCTTCATTACAGGAAGGACGTTTTGGATTTGGAAAAGGTTCAAAAGAGATATATGAGATGTTGCCTGATTTGGAAGGAAGGTCATATAATGAAAGTCTGAGGTAGTTACCGCTGTTTTCGTTCGAGAGAAGAAGGCTGAGAGGTGACTGAACTGGTCTATATAAGATAATCAGAGGTTGAGATAGGGTGGACAGTGTTATGAATTTTTAAATATGCTATACCTTCAGGAGAGTTGAAAGGCTAGCCAAGGGTTTAGAATGAGCACAGAGTAGTGGAAAAATTAAAAATGTAATATTTGGTCTAACAGCGAACAGTATCTGGGTTGCTATGAGACAAATTCAAATTCAAATTCAGCCAATCAGTTTAAATAATGTGTTAAGATGCCAAATGCGAATCAAGTTTGTATTTAGTGATTTGACAATATTAAAACCAATCAAACAATCCAATCTTTTGGGGTATAAATATTAAACATTGTGAACAGTTGGCCAGAGCGGAAAAGAGCAGCAAGCCGCTAACAAGTCCAGCCTGGCAGCAGAATGATCCGCTCTCTGACAGGGACCTTTATCAACCAAAGGCCTGGGAAGCAGAATCCGCAGGAATAAGGAAAGAAGACAGGAATATGGAGAAGAATCGACAGCTGCCTGGTTTTGAAATAAGTTTTTTTTTAATCGTAATCAGGATTTTTTTGATCGGACTATTATTATAGAGTTGGAAGTATCAGTGTGCATATCAGTCTATTGGTGCGTAAAAACTGCGAACTTGCAAAATTTTGGGCAATACCATGATGACCTTTGAAAGGTTAAGGTGTTTTTCGGTGATTAAACAGAAGAACGAATGTCTGTGGGTAAGCAGGTTGCAGGTGCCCAAATTGACAGAATAGATCAAACCCGTTCAGTTATCAGGCCAAAGCAGCATTTTTATCCAGGCAACAATTCAAATGCTGCCAATTAACTTAAGAAGGCACTTAGAGATTAAGGATCCATTTTACTGTTAACAATATGAAACCAATCATACAATAATTTTGTTTTTGTGTCAAGGAGGGATATATAACAGAGAGGCAATTGGACAGAGGGGGACAGTCAACTTATATCTGAAAAAAATGATGACAGGGAAGTGTCATTTGCGAAAGAAATATTGGGGTCTCTCAAAAATCTCCATACTCTGCCTAAAAAGCCGCATCCATCAATACAGGCACACAACACGCTGAGCAAATATCCTTGAAATCAGAAATCAATTAAGAATGCATTTCAGATGAGGGAATAAGATACAGAAATGTCAACAGAGTCCATTCTGTATGAACTTTAAGAAACTACGTTTTAATTTTGTTGTTACTAATAATTGATTTATGAGTGGAATCCGCATTAGTGAAATTGCATGTCAGGAAAAGCTTGTTTTATTCCAGAATAAGCAATGAGTTACAGAGTGATTGTTCAGTATGTTAGTGGTTTGTTCACTGTTAAAGTTAGAATCATAGAATACCTAGTTTAGAGAAACAGGCCCTTCAGACGAAACAAGGACCACACTGATCCTCTAAAGAGTAAACCACTCAGATGCATTCCTCTACCCTATTAACTACATTTAACTCTGACTAATGCACCTAATTCGCACATCCGTGAACATTGTAGGCATTTTCGCATACCCATTTCAATGAACCCGCACATGTTTGGACTGAGAGGAAACAGGAGCACATGTTTGGAGCCCACGCAGACACGCATAGAATGTGATAACGCCACATAGACAGTTGCCAGTGGTTGGAATCGAAGCCTGAGTTTCAGGGCTGGTGAAGCAGCACTGTTAACCTCTGAGCCATCGTGCCTCCCCTATACAGGCTAATATTTAATTGTTAATTACGGAGTGTGTGAAAGGATTCCATTTCATTGAACCACTCCTTTATAACAAACTGGGTATCAAATAGCAGGTGGGTTACATCTCTTGCCACACTCCCTTATCATATTATAAGGCGAGGAGATCTTCGCTGGGTGCATTGCTTATAATTATCAGATGGATGTTGACCTCAACTTCATAATATTATACAGAGTTCGAAGTGGGTCAAATGAATGATATATTGATATATGGCGCATAGCAGAAAAAATGCGTCTGTGTGTGAATAGATTGGTGGTGTGAATGGAAAAAACAGTGTATTATTCCAATGGAGAGATTGCAAAGGTGAGGCACAAAGGAATCAGGCACCTGGATCACAAAAAGAACACGTTTCGTGCACATCATCGGGAGGCAATATACATTTTCAAACCTTTTGAAAGAGAATACATTCAGGAGTAGGGAAGTTTTTCTACAGTTTTGCAGGGTACGGTGAGATCACATTAGGGGAACTGAGGGCACAATGACTTGAAAAGCAGTCCAGAGAAGATTCACTCAACTGATTCCTGTGAGGAGCATTATTCTCTGGAGGAAACTTTGTCAGACTGGACTTGGATCAGTTGGAGTTTAGGCAATTGACGAATGATCCCGTTCAAACCCATATAATTCTGAGTCGTCTATACAAGTTGAATGCTGAAACAATATTTCAATTTGTGCGAGAGATTTCCAGAAATTGATGGACTTCTGGAAACTGGAGAATATCTCAGTGAAGGAATTGGCGATTGTTATAACCATCTCAAAGGGTTCTGCGTCTGTGGGAATTCCCCACCCAGAGAGTAAGACATTGAATATTCTTAGACACAGGTAGATAGTTTATCGCCTAAAAATGATGCATTAACGTTATAAGGAATATGTGTTTCAGGACACAATCAGATCATCCATGATCTTATCACAGAGTAGACTTGGTTCAAGTTGTCCAATCACTTAATCCTGATCTCAGTTTCTACGTTGCTATTGCCTTTAGATGCTGGCAAATAATGAAAGCATTCCCAAGCGCACAAGGGCCTGCATTTCAGAATTATGAGCACAACTTGCAAATGTGTTTTTTAATACAGCAATGCGAACCCTCTCGTGAAACTTTCATGGAGTTACAGAAAGATCAGATGCTTAGGCCAAAGTAAAAGCCTCATTAAAACTGCGTCATAAATCAGATCGGTTAGAATGGGTGCCTTTAATAGAGCAGATTCTATTCAGTTGTTCTTGTAAGATGAATTCCATTGGCAAGACCAGCTTTTATTGCCTGTGTCTAATTTCCATTCAGGATATGGTGGTGAACCCCAGTGATCCTCATGTTGTAGGGAGACTAACAGATATGTTTCAAAGAGAGCCACAGTATTCGGAACAAGTGACAGTGAAGGGACAATGATATTGATTCAAGTCAGGATACTGTGTAACCTTGGAGATTGTATTCCTCACCGCATGATGCTCACAGCGATGGGAATAGTGGGACTACATCTTCTGTTCTCAAGAATTCAATTCATAAAGACGTACGGCATAAAGACAGGCCCTACAGCCCAACAGATATATGCCAGCCAAAAGCCAACAAAATGCATTAATCTCACTTGTATCGAGATTATAGCTTACTCTGCCTTGACATTTGTAGTGACGAATAAGCTGCTTCTTAAATGCTGTATTATCTTGAATTATCTGTGCCTGGGTTGTCAGTTAGTCTTTTATTTTATGCGTGAAATGGTTTCTACAACTTCAGAGATAGCGACAGGCTCATCAGATCAACAAAAAATCTGCATTGTTCAACAATTATTGGAAAATTGAATTTATTTCTAATTCCTGTGGGATTTTAACGAAGGTGGACCAGCATTAATTGCCCCTGAGATGCCCCAGTGCAGTTGGTGTTTGTAATCCATAGTGCTATTAGGACAGAGTCTGAACAGTGCATCTTGAGTGTCAGTGTTGCAGCGACACAGTACTACTGACTACTAATGGAGGCAGTGTTTGACTAGCCGTCTGCTTTCCCCTCGACAACAGTGCTTGCATGGTAATCATCCAGGCACCAGCAGGCCTTCCTTTACCCTCTTTACCTGTACCATATAAGTAATGGAAAGATTTTGGGGAGCTTGAGGAGGTGAGTCACTCAAAACAAAATTACCAGCATCTGAAATGCTGTTTTTCCATGGCCAGTCCAGTTGAATTTCTGATCAATCTTTATACACTGGATATTTGTCTTTAGATATTGATTATGTCACTGATATCAATAGAAGGCTTCTGAATTCTTTCCTATTTGAGATAATTACTGTCTGGTCAAATTAAAGAATTATTCTTGTTTGCCACTCATCAGTTAAACCTAAATAGTGTTTCCATATTTTGGAAGAGGGACACAGCCTGCTCCAGTACCTGAGGATTTTAAAATGCTGCTGAAGAATGGGTTTGACTTCAGTTGGGACACTCGTGTTTTCCTATCCACTCAAAGTAGCCTGTCTCAAATACTAAGATCCTGTTCAGAATCACTCGTTCAAGACACCCAGACATGGAACTGAATCAACAAACAGTTAGCAAAATCATCGGACCATACATGTTGGGTTGGGGTGGGGTGGTGAATGGCAGGAAATCACTGGAAAACTTGCTGTTTGTCAAAGCGAATACCTGTGAAGGAACTTATTATGCTTCAAAGAAATAAGACCATTATAGCTGGAAATCTGTATTATAGTGAAGGAAAAGCTGTATCCATCTTACTGCTGCAGTAATAATGGTGGCAGTCAGCTGGAATATTGTCAGTAGTCTACTTTTGTTCTTTAAACTTCCACTGAATGGAACAGCTATTCATCTTTCCCTACCCCTTATGGCCTTGTACACCTCTTCAACATTCCCTGTTGCAAAGAAATACCGAGCAAATTTATCCCCCCTTCATAGATTGAGTACTCTCTTGTCTTGTTACTTCTGACGTGCATCATTTCACATTTATCTGTGTTACACTTTATTGGGCATTGTTCTGGCCATCTGAATAATCTGTTTATACCCTCCTGCAAACGAACCCTTTCTTCCTTACTGTGAACCACCCAGCTAATCTTTGTGCCTTCCACAAAATTGCTATCATTCCACTGCCAGCATCTTCCATATTCGCACCATCATCACTTATGAATATCACATGCAAACCTTGATTTTTTTCCTGTTATCCGGATGATATTCACAGATGAAGAATTAAGAATTCCAGTCTCTTCTTATTTTGGTTAATTTACAGAGCGATGTAGTTAAGGTCTTTTATGAGGGAGCCAGAAATAGCATTTTGAACACAGAGTTGAACCCTCCTTTTACGTACACGCTGCCACCTCTCCATGTATTATTTATCAACTTGTAAACAAGTTAGGATGGATTAGGATTTGGTACCGTGCACTGGAACATTTGCATTTTCCGTGACACTGAAGTATGTCCTTTGTAACATCCCCAGCAACCGTCAGTGCTGAAATAAAAATTTACAGAATTTACAGACTAATTCATTGCTTGTTTGAAAGAGTAAGTGTGATTAGGATAAAGATTCGATTAAATTGCACCTAATGAACACACTGCCGGAGTTCAAATCATATTCTCACGTCTTCCTTGAATTGGAAGTAAATTATTAGTACAAACGCTCACTGTTGCACATACTGTAAAAAAAAATTAAGAAATGTTGAGGCGCCAAACTAGGCGAGAAAAATCATGTCGTCTGCACTTGATGGAGATACAGAAATTCAGAATAGCTGTGCAACCTGAATAAGAATCAAGTGATAGAAAAAACATAGAACAAGCCTTTTCTTAGACCATGACCCCATTATGGCACATCAGGCCACACAGATTCCCCAACATCTGACCCTACTTAATTTCTTACTATTGATTTAGTTTTATTTCTTACCAGTAAGGCACCCCAACTTCCTCCGCCCACTTGCCTATCTTTTCAATAAGATGTATATCCTTGAATATTCAGCTCCCAACCTGATACCCTTGTAGCCACGTCATACCTGCAAATGTCGATCTGTGCCACAAGCTCGTTTACCCTTATCCTTATACTGCATACATTCAGTCCTGTATTAACTTTTCCTCTTCACATTTCATTCGTTTACTCAGTGTGCTTGAAGTTTGATTGCAAACACTCTCCATATACTCTGTCATATTTGTGTCTGTCCTGGAGATTTTAATAACTTCTCCTGAGTTCTGCACTCTTACCTTCTCCTTTAACTCAGGTTTTCTAATTTCGCCAATATCTGACCTTCCCTACACTCGCCCTATTAAGTTTAAAGGCTTGTCTACTGCGCTGGATGTGCTATCCACTAGTACTCTGGTCCAAGCACGGTTCGGATGAAGACCACCTCATTGGTACCAGTCTTTGCTTCTCCGGTACAGGTGCAAATGTCCGATGACTTCAAATTCATTTCTCCCACACCAATCGTTGAAACACGCATCTACCAGCATAATCTTGTTGACCTAGTGCCAATTAGCACGTGGCTAAAGTAGTAATCCAGAGATCATTCCCTTTTTGGTTCTGCTTTTTTCAAAATTTTTGTTCCTCGCTGTTAATAGCCCTGAGCAGAAGGTCTGCCATGGTTCTATCTATGTGGTTTGGTCCATACCGAACCTTTACACTCCCACTACAACTTCCTCTGCAGCCCAGGTAAGATACTCCAAAATTAGAGTAGAGCTGAAAATGCACAGCGGTTCAGGCAGCATCCGAGGATCAGAAAAATAGGTGTTTCGGGCAAACGCCCTTCATAAACAATGAGGTTCGGCGCCTTGACCGTGGCGAGATAAATGCGAGTGGGGTGGGTTTGCGGAGAATGTAGCAGAGAATATAGTAGGTGGATGGAGGTGGGTATCCCAAACACGAGCACCTGCCATCATTATTGTATTTAGCTAGTGCTGAATTTGTTTTTTTTATTATTTATTAACTGTTTTTATATCTCTGCTTATGCGACTTGTAACCAATAGATGAACAAAATTCAATTTAAGGCAGATTCATATTTCGCAGTTCCCAATTAGCCAATCAAATCACATCCTTCCTTTGTCAAACTTGCACATTAACTTCTGAAAGAATTCTGACAGGCGTGTCAGCGGTCCCTCTCCTTGACAATGTCATGCTGGCTCACCCCTACTTCACTATGCACCTCCAAGTACTTCATTACAAGGGCCCAGTTCTTCAGCGAAATATCCCAGGCCAAGCCATCTCCAGCTGCTTCATCAATATCCTTCCCTCCATTATAATCTCAAAAGTACGAAAGTTCAATGTCAAATGGGCAATTAATACCACCCAAAACCCCGCTGTTGAAATTTAACATAGAGATTGGGCTACTTCAGATTTTGTACTATGCAATGAGAAAGTCTAATTAATAACGTTAAATTAATGGACTCTGTGAGATCTGACTGTAGCGCAGTTCATTCTGAAACTAGCGATTGAAATTTGAACAAAGGAATCTACGAGGTTATGAATGGCAAGTTGGCTGAGTTGGCAGGTTGGTGGCTTGGGCAAATCACAAAATGCTTTGCCGGTAGACAGGCAATAGCTAGTAGTTGAAAAGATACATCATTTATAACAGTAGCAGAAAGCATAAGGGACTGTCAGAGAATATGGAAAGATATAGGTAGAATGGAGAGTTGAGCGGAAAAGTGGCAGATGGCTTTAAATCAAGACAAATGTGAGGCGATACATTTAGGCAAGTCTAATTCTAGAGCGAATTGTACAACGAATGGTATAGCCCTGGGCAAAGTTGATGGGCAGAGAGATCTGAGAGTGCAGGTCCACTGAAGGTTGCTGCACAGGTGGATAGAGTGGTCAAGAAGGCATATAGTATGCATGCCCTCATTGAATGGGGTATTGAATATAAGAGCTGGCAAGTCATGTTAATATTGTACAAGGTATTGGTTCGACCGCATTTAGAATACTGTGTACAATCCTGGGCGCAAAGTCACCAAAAGGATGTGGCCGCTTTGGAGAGGGGGCAGAGAAGGTTTATGAGGATGTTGCCTGGTCTAGAAGATGCTAGCTATGAAGAGAGGTTGAGTAGGTTAGGTACATTTCCACTAGAAAAAAGGAGATTGAGCGGGGACCTGATTGAGGTTCACAAGATCATGAAGGTTATAGACAGCATGGATAGAGACAAGCTTTTTCCCAGGGTGCAGGATTCAATGACGAGAGGATATGCTTTCAAGGTGAGAGGTGGAAAGTTGAAGGAGGATACACGCAGCAAGTACTTCACACAGAGAGTGGTGGGCGTTTGGAAGGTGTTGCCAGCGGCCGTGGTAGAGGCAGGCATGGTAGATTCATTTAAGATGCGTCTGGACAGATGCATGAGTAGGTAGGGAGCAAAGAGATACAGATGCTTCGGAATTGACCGAAAGGTTTAGACATTACATTTGAATGGGCTCAGGCGTAGAGGGCCAAAGGGCCTGTTCCTGGGCTGATGTTCGATGTGGAACTTCTATTTGCAGATGGACAAGAATAAACAGAATTTAGTCCAAAAGACCAGAAAGAGACAGAGCAGATGGATGTCATTTAGCCCGTCTACTCTGATTTGATTTTCAATTGGATTTTAGTTATTCTGTTTCTTTCAAAGTCAGGGTCTTTACCCAACATCCCTAGTGGGTCAGAAAGTGCCCAGTGTCTTTGCGTACACAGCCCTGCATAGGGAGCATCAAATGCCAGGCGATGAGTTCTGGGGAGTCTCAGGAGTGGTCCGAGGAAAGGCTGCATGCAATGATGGATGGACTGAGGAACTGATAGGGATAGAGTGGGAGCCAGTGACACTGCACTCACACAAGTGGCCACGCAAGTCTCCTAAACACCCAGGGCAGCCCAAGCACCAGGGTCGCTTTTACGAAAACCGGTTGCACTTGTTGCATTTCTTCATGGACCTAAAGCAAAAGTACTGCCGATGGCATAAACACAGAGACAGACAGTGGAAAGACGAAAGGAGTTAATGCTCCAAATGCAAACATGGGGAGACTGTACAAACACCACACAGATAGGTTCCAGAGATTGTAATTGAACCCGAGTCCCTGGCACTGTGAGGAAGCAGAGTAATGTCACCGTGCTAACCAATGATAGGTAACAGGATTAGTGTAGTTACATGTTGCTTTCAGCAGTCACTTTCGTGGAATACTCTCCGTCAGTCTTTTTTGTTTAGATTGCGAAGCCTTTCTCTCGCAGCAGATGATAATTTGAAAAACAACAAGTTGGAGAATGTGGAACGTATAAGTTTGCTCCCCATATAAAAGGAGACTCCGGGAGTTTAGTCGAGATCTATGAAAGGAAGAGATGCAAGAGTGAAACTTGGACAACTAGAAAACGAGGCTGGCTACAGAGAAACGGAGAACAAAGAATTGAAGGATGAACCGAATAGGTTGGTGCATCAGTCCTCACAATGGTTGACAACTAACAGCATTCCAGAACTTCAAGACAGTCAAGGGCAAGAGATGAGTGTGGTGGTCGGCGCTGATGAGAATGTGCTGTGGAAGCTGCAATGTTTGAAGGTGGATAACTCACACAGACTGGAAGGATAACAAGCCAAATTTCTGAAGGAAATAGAGGAGAAGATTGTGGAGGACTGCTGGTGTATTTTCTGAAATAACGATCGTCAGGGAGAGTCCCAGAGAACTGGAAAATCGGAATGTAATATCTCTGTGCAAGCAAAGAAGGGAGGCAACAGACAAGAAATCATAAGGCAGTTCGCCTGACATCGGTCATTAATCGGGTTTTCGTGCCCACTATTAACAATAATTCTCCAGCATCTGCAGACCTCACTTTCTCCACTATTAACAATGAGGCTGGAGAGTAAAGTCATAGAGATGTACAGCACGGAAACAGACCCTTCGGTCCATCTCGTCCATGCCGAACCAGATATCCCAATCTCATATCGTCCCATTTGCTAGCAACCAGCCCATATCCCTCTAAACCCTTTTTAAACACATAACCATCCAGATGCATTTTAAATGTTGCAATTGTACCAGCCTCATTAGCCATGGTTGATTTATCTCTTCAATTAGATATTTATGCATTTGAAGAGTGTACATGTGTTATAAATGATGTATCTTTTCAACTTCTAGCTATTTCCTGTCTCCTGACAAAGCTTTTAGTGATTCAGAGGTCTCCTCTTTCCCAGTTAATAAACTCACACGTAAGTATTTATTGTCAAGTCTGTCCACTTTAATGAAAAAAAAGTCTGGCCGGAGTTGTGCTGAAATGATATTTAAATTTTGGTCTGACAAGAATATTCCATGTGCCAATGAGGTTAGGAATAGGATGGTAGTAGAGTTAAATACATGTGCAAAGAACTGGTAGGGGAGGCAACACTTCCGATATGTGTATCATTGGGATTCCTGAGTTCCTCTCTCAAACAAATCTCTATAGTATTAACATAGCAGTTATAGATATTCACCCAAGCTCCAAGTTCATCCGTCTTGCCTGTCATACTCCTCACATTATAACCAGCGCACTTCAGACTGTCAGGCCCATTGTGTTCAGTAAAATCTGTCTGTTTGTTGTTGGTCTTAGCTGTACTGGGATTAGTCGCCAACCCCGCCTCAGTCGTGTACTTGTGGACCTACTGCTCTGGTTCCCAATGTGCCCCCCTACCCCCAACGGCCACACTAGTTTAAACCCTCCTTAGTGACAACAGCAAACCTGCCTGCCAGGAGGTTGCTGCCAGTTCAGGTCCATCCTGTCCTTCTTGTGTATATCCTATCGACTCAGGATCTGATGGCATTGAGCTGAAGTGTGTTTCTGTCAAAGCAATGATTATTATGGGTCAGGCAGATGAGCTTACAGCCTGATTAAATACATGGGACCATGATGTTGCAGCTATTACAGGAGAAGGACAGGACTGGGCGTTCACCGTTTCAGGGTTTTGTTGTGTTAGATGAGATACAGAGGAAGGTAAAAGAGGTGAAGGAGGTATATTACTAATCAGGGATAATATTGCGTTTGCACTCAGAGAGGTCCTACTGGAGGGCTCATCCACTGAGGCAATATGAGTACAGCACAAAAATAAGATCGATGCAATTACTGTGTTCGGATTATACTATAGTCCTTTCAACAGCTACCGAGTCTTTGAGAACAAATGTGTGGGCCAGTTATGGAAAGGTGCAATAAAAACAGAGTTGTCATAGTGAGTGATTTCAACATCCCCAACATTGACTGGGACTCCCTTAGAGCAAGTGGCTTAGACGGGGCAGAATTTGTTTTGTTTACTTGAAACAATATGTGGATAGTCCACTACAGGAAGGGTCATACTGGACCTCGTATTGGCGAATGAGCCTGGACGGGTGACTGACATTTCAGGGGAACAGCATTGTGGTATCACTTTGGAAACGCCTTCAGTTTTAAGATAGCTAAGAACGTGGATCAGTCAGGATTTTTTGAGAAACTATGGAATTGGAGTAAGTCAATTTACGTCAGTATCAGGAAGAAGCTCGGGAGTGTTAATTGGGAGAAGTAGTTATCAGGCAAATCCACATTTTATGTGTGGCAACTGTTTATTAAATCCTGATTGCAATATCATCTGGCGAACGTGATCCCGACTGTTCGAATTTCAATCTATTTTATTTGAACAGATATTTCGAAATCGCTGTATACCAGAGAACAGCAAGAGATAATGAATGATTGTGACCTGTGTCCTTCACTGAACCAGCTTGTCTCTACAGGCACCTAACGTTTTTATTGTGGGTCAGAGAACCTCAGAACCTAGAGCACAGACGGAGGCCATTCAGTCCTTCGTACCCACGAGCTCTCCAACTACGCTATCTGAAAGTAGAGAGAGTTATTGGAGATAGACAAAGAGAGAGAGAGAGAGAGAGAGAGAGAGAATGAAATATAAAGAAAAAATGTGAAGGGAGATAAACAGAGAGGAGAGAAAACGGAGTGACAGAGTGAATGAGAAATGAAGGGGTGTGAAACGGGGATGAAATTAGGTAGATCAGGAGACAGCATGAGGAGAAATAGACAGAAGATCGAAGTTTTATTTAAACATCCCCCTGAAGCGCAAACTCTTTGTTTGGGAGCCATACCCTGTGAGCACCATGCTGATACTGGTTGTGATCCTAGATCATTTATCTCCGATAATATCACACAGTTGAGTAGCTGACAGCTAAACAGAATCTAATAGGCCAATTGACTGGCTCCTGATAGAAGGTGGATTAATTTAAATGGACTGTGCCAATAGTAGCAGGAACCGATAACCCCCTGAGACGTTGTGCGAGAGACTGGGCCAGATAATCTCAGTGAGGGGGATCACTGTCAGAGGGGAAATCAGCATCTCAGCTGTGGGTCAAGTAATGACTGAAAACGTTTGCACACCACTTCCATGGTTTAGTAACCCACTTTTCACTTCATATAGCTCGATATCATGAGTATATTTTAACAATCTTATCTCTTTTTACTTTCATACTTTGGTTTGTCCAGAAAATCGTGTTATCCCTGTATTTTGTGTTGAATAAACACATTTCATTTCTGGGGATGAAAGGACCTGTTCTGATAGCTTGGAGGTGCCGGTGTTGGACTGGGGTGTAAAAAGTTAAAAATCACGCAACACCAGGTTATAGTCCAACAGGTTTAATTGGAAGCACACTAGCTTTTGGAGCGACGCTCCTTCATCAGTTGATAGTGGAAGGCTCAATCGTAACACAGAATTTATAGCAAAAACTAACAGTGTGACGTAACTGAAATCATACATTGAAAAATTGAGTGTCTGTTAATCCTTTCATCTGTTAGAATACAGTGACAGTTTCACTTCTTTCATGTGTAAATCACAAAACCATGTTTTAAAAGTTGCATTCTCGGGTTAGCTATTAAAAATGGTGATAGCTAGACAATATGTTGAAGGTATTGGCCCCCTGTGTTCTCTGTCTATGCCATAGTGCTTAGATTGATTCTAATCTAAAAAGTGAGATAACGGAGTTTTACATAAAATCATGCAGTTTTTGAGGTCAGAGTTCTACATGAATGCAAGCAGTTTTTGAGCTAAGTACAATGTAACTCTGCAAGGAAAAAGTCACCCCACTTATGTGTGCATGTAGGTCTTTGTCTGTCTGTGTGTGTGTATGTGTCTGCCTGGTTTGGGGGTCATGAGTGTAAGAAAGTGTATGTGTGTGTGTAGTGAGTGCAGAATGTCTTAGGTCTGTGACGCGGTGCGTGTGGGAGTGTGTGTGTGTCTATAAACGTGTGTGTGGGTGTCTGTGTACGTGAGTGTGTGTGTGTGTGTGTAGGAGCATCTGTGTGTGTGTGTAGTGCAATGGTGATCACCTATAATGTGACATGAACCCAAGGTCCCGGTTGAGGCCCTCCCTATGGGTACCGAACTTAGCTATCAGTCTGCTCGGCAACTTTTCTCTGCTGCCTGTCCCGAAGTCCACCTTGGAGGATGGTTACCCGAATGTCCGAGGCTGAATGGCCTGGACCACTGAAGTGTTCCCCAACTGGGAGGGAACCATCCTGTCTGTTGATTGTTGTGCAGTTCCCATTCTTCCGTTGCCATACCCTTTGCACGGTTTCCCCAATGTCCCATGCCTCCGGGCATGCTTGCCTGCAACTAATAAGATAGACAACGTTGGCTGAGACACATGATTACCTGCCATGTACAAGGTGGGAGGTGTCCCCACGCGTAATGGTGGTATCCATGACCACACTCTGATTAGTCTTGAAGCGTCCACAGTGACAGGGTTATATGAAGTTGTCCTGAGAGCCGGGAAGCTTTCTACGAACAACGATCTGTTTGAGGTTTGACAGTGTTTAAATGCATGTAGTGGAGGTGTGGGGAAGGTCTTGGTGAGGTACTCATCCTCAATGATAATGTATTGCAGGTCACAAAGAACATGATGTAATTTTTCAGTACCTGGGAAGTACTGAACAACGAAGGGTACCCTATCAGTTGCAGCGCGTGTCTGTCTCCTGAGGACGTCATTACGGTTCCTTGCTGTGGCACATCAGAACTGGCAGTAGATGAGTTGAGCATCATACCCTTTTCTTGTGAGGACATCCTTGAGTCCTTCCAGGTGTCTGCCACGTTCCTCCTCATCTGAGCAGATCCGGTGTATGCGTAAGACCCGTCCATAGGGGATGGCTGTTTTAATATGTTTTGAAAGCTGGAGAAGTGATGCATTGTGAGGTTGTCTGTGGGTTTCCGGTAGATGTTCTGATGGGACAGCCTTTATTGGATCCATGCTGGGACCAGAGTCCGAATGAATCGCTTAACTAGGGTGATAGACAGAGATGTAAATGGAATAGGAGTGGGGGAACGGAAATCAGTTATGGGGTAATTAAAAGAGGATTAAAAGAGGAGGTAAAAGTGCAGAATTCAGGATAGATTTTTAAAATCTCCATCACAGACATAAATAGGATAGAATATCTAGAAATGATTAACAAACAAACTTTGAGCACACTGGAAAACGAATGACATTGAGAGGAGGGATGGTAAATACAGGACTGACAGTGTTATGTCTGAATGCATGCAGTATAGGGAATAGGGTAAATGAATTCCTGACCCAGATCGAAATTGGCAGGTATGACGTGATGGGCATCACGGAGACATGATTGCCAGGAGATCAGGATTGGGAGCTAAATATTCAAGGATATGCACCCTATCCAAAAGATACGCAGGTGGGCTGACGAGGTGAGGTTGCCTTATTAGTAAGAAATGAAATTAAATCAATAGCAAGAAATAACATAGGGTCAGATGGTGTAGAATCTGCATGGGTAAAATTGAGGAAGCACAATGTTAAAGCAACCACAGTTGGAGTCTTATACAGGCCTCCAAACAGTAGTGAGGAGCTGAGCCATCAGATACATCAGGAGATAGAAAAGATGTGTAGGAAAGGCAAGGTTACAGTGATCATGGGCGATTTCAATATGCAGGGGACTGGGAAAATCAGATTGGTAGTGGATTGTATGAAAAGCAATTCATGGAATGTCTACGAGATTTCTTTTAGTAGCTTGTGGTGCAGTCCACGAGGGAACAGGCAATACTGGTTTTAGTGTTGTGCAACGAGGCAGACTAGATAAGGGAGCTTAAACTGAAGGAAGCCGTCGGAAGCAGCGATCATAGCATGGTTGAATTTATCCTGCAATTTGAGAGGCAGAAGATAGAATCAGAGGCAATAGTACTTCAGCTGAATAAAGGCAACTGCAGAGGCATAAGGGAGACGTTGGGTAGAATTGACGGGGACAGTAGCCTAGCAAGAAAAGACAGTAGAACAGCAATGGCAGGAGGCTTTAAGAGTAACTTAGGAGTCACAGCAGAAATTCATTGCACGGAGAAAGAGGCATGGAACAAGGGGGATGAAGCAACTATGGCTGACGAGTGAAGTCAGGGATAGCATCAAAGCAAAAGAGAGAAATATATAGTGTGGTGAAGGACAGTGTGAAACCAAAGTATTAGGAAGCTTACAAAGACCAACAGAGAGCAATAAAAATGTATAAGGAGGGAGAAAATTAACCAAGTGGGTAAGATAGCCACTTAGATATATAAAGTGCAAGGAGAGACAAAAGTAGATCATGGAAATGATGCCAGAGAGGTAGTGGCCCGGAACAAAGGAATGGCTGAGGAACTTTGCGTCAGTCTTCACAGTGGAAGACACGATTAATTTCCCAAAAATTCACCAGAGTGAGGGGAAGAACGGAGTATGGCAGCCATCACCAAAGAGAACGGGTTAGAATACTAAATGGCCAGAATGCAGATAAATTATCTGGACCAGATGGACTACACCCAAGCCTTGTAAGGGAGTTAGCTGACGGTGCATTGCAAGCGTTAGTTGTGATCTTTCAGGAATGACTAGAATCAGGAAAGGGCAAAGTGGACTGGAAAATCGCTAACGTGACACCACGTTTAACAAGGGATTAAGGCAGAAGATGTAAAATTACAGACTGATTAACCTAATCTCAGTTGTGGGTAAGATCCTGAAATCCATCATGAAGAATGTGATTTCTGAATACTTGGATGTAGATGGTAAAATAGGGCAGAGTTAGCATGGTTTCATCAAGGGGAGGGCATGCCTGAAAAACCCGCTAGCATGTTTTGAGGAAGTACTGAGCAGATTAGGAGAACCAATGGATATTATCCACCTACAAATCAAGATGTCATTTGACAAATTGCTACACTGGAGGTTATTGTGAAAGGGGATCCATGGTGTCAGAGGCACCGTGCTAACATCGATAAAAGCTAGCAGAGAGGAAGGGTAGAATGTGCCTTCTCACGATGGCAGTCAGGGACAAGCATTGTTCCGCAAGGCTCAGTGTTAGGAGCACCAAATTTCACATTATACAGTAAACGATCTAGATGAAGGAACTGAGGGCACCTTGGATAATTTTTAGTATTAAAATCACCAGAATGTGTAAACAGGCCTTTTGGCAAAATAAGTTCACAACAACCCTCCGAAGAGTAACCCAAGCAGACCCATTTACTGCTGACTAATAACGTAATTTAAGGGCAATTCAGCATACCCATTTCACCTAATCTGCGTATGTTTGGACTGCAGGAGGAAACCAGAACAGCGGCAGAGAGCCCATGCAAATATGGGGAGAATGTGCAAACTCCAAACTGGCAGTCATCCGAAGTGAGAATCGAACCTGGGTCCCTCACACTGTACTAACCACCAAGCTACCGTGCCACCCACAGCCTGAGTTCAGACAGTGCAAAGACATGAAGAGTGTCAGATAGCATTGAAGAGGAGGAGAGCTTGCAGAAAGGTGCTCCACCGATTCTCCTCAAGGGATCAAGGTTATTTCGAGAAAGCGGGAGAGTAATGTTGAGAAGCTTAACAGCTATGTTCAAATGGCAGAGCAGACTCAATGGGCTTAAAGGCTAAATTTCTGCTCCTATGTCTTCTGGTCTTATGGTTAATGTTGGTTGTCCTCATCCCTCATTATAGATGCGTCATTATTCTGACCTTATGATTTATAAAGAGGCCCGTTCCAATTCTGATGACTGGCAATATCATTATGTCTCCCTCTAGTCACAGCAGCCATTTCCTCCAATTCATCTGTCTCATCACCAATGTCACAATCACACTGTAATTGAAGTCCAATAAATGATACTTCATCGTAGTTCATTGACATCAATAACATCAACAGCATGACCCTCACTTATCCCTTCTGATCCTTGAATACCAATCTGAATTGTATTTGTCACGCACAATTCTCTGTTGACATATCTATGCAGTTTGCCTGTTATAATCCATGTTTTAAGAATCTTCGAACATTAGACTTGAATGTTCCAACAATGGACAGGAGTTTATCCTTGGGTCTTTACTTTCTTTCTCAGCCTTGGATATCATTAGCATGGCGAATCCAGGAAATCCTTTGGATAATTCAAGGTGGTTACTATCCCATCCTCACTATAGTTGGTGTTCCTAGTAAGTCATTCTCATTGACTGTTAAACTGGGTTATACTGAATTTCTGCTCATGATTTGTAAATTTTAGAAAAGGGAAATCAATGTCTTTGGTTCCAATCAAAAATTCCTTTCCTTATATAATATACAAAGTAAATTACTATTTACAAATTACTCACTGATATGCCAGAAGGAACCAGACTGTTCTCAAACTCCATAATCCTTTCTGTCCTGCACAAATTTACATTATCATATCCTCCCCACCCACCAATCCTGTCTAATGCCACCATTATGATATCCCAGTCGTCTCGTCAGCTTCAGTGCAATTCCTCAATGAACCATCGTTTGTGCTTTTGTTAAATCCGATACAGCTGTTTCTTCAAGTCCCTTCAAACCACATGCCAATTGCAAAATAATTGCACTTGAGATGTTTAACTTGTTCTCTGCACGGAATCTGTCAGTTGTAAGACAGTGTATAGGACTCAGGTCATAGACTCTTAACCTACTGCCATCGAATAATAATCCATTGATATTTCATGAAGGAAGTTGACATAATTAAAATGAAACCATTATCATTTGTGGGAAAACGCCCATCTGCTGGCCTAATGTCCTTTTGAGAAGGACATGAGTCATCCTTGCCTGGTCTAGTCTCCGTGTGACTGAAATCCCACAGCAATGTCGTTTACTCTTTACTGTCCTGTGGAACAGCTGAACCAGACACTCAGTTTTACATCGGTATCACATGCCGGCCTGACCAGGGCTGCACACATCCCGTGAGGGAAGAACAATGGAAAGATAGCTCCTTCCTATGCCTGTTTACCATATTCCGACAGCTCATTTCCATTCAGGTCGGTGACCATTCCTTGTTTTAGGTGTATTCTATATCTTTGAAGTTCTTCACAAGAGTGATGTTCATCTCCATGTTTGGTTTTGGCTTTATTGATGTTGATGTACAGACGTAAGGAACTTGTAAATGTCACACCAGTCTCAGGGTATAGAGAAGGAATGGTTTTTTCACACCACAGGAAAAAACAGAGACGGAAAAGTGAGGGAATTCAATTATTGTGATCATCTCTGAGAGTGTTGTTGAGGCAGTATTTAGGGTATTGTGTGCAGATTTTCTCTCCTTTATAAGGAATGATCTCCACGTCACAGAGAGAGTGTGAAGTAGTATCAACAGACTAATCACTGGGATCATGGTACCATGAGGTGTGAGTGAACATTAATCTGTAGCGCTGTGAGAGATTAATAGGTGATTGCATTCAAACTTGAGGGAATGGACAATCACTCATTATGTTCTAAACAGACACTATGAACGTGATCAATTCCATAGCTTGTTTTATTTTACTCGGATTATAATTCTCGACAGTTTAAATGCCTCTGAGAACCTTTCACCTCCTTCAGCCCCACTCTCCATGTCGATTGACAGAAACAGGTTCAGGCTTTGCATACAGTTTTCCCCCACATTAATACAGTGCATTTGGTGTGTGATTCTGCACTGAACGGCATGTTATCCACAATCCCGACAGCAGCCTCAATACCTTCACTCTAAAACAGTTAACTATTCCCAACAGCTTCTTTCCTTGATGGAGAACATGGGTCTGTCTTCTCGGAGATAGAATATGCCTCCTTGAGACATCGCACAGAATATTAGGCTTCTATCCTCACTACCAGGTTACCATGTTAAAATAGCACACGTTCCCCATGCAATGGGGCCATGAGGAATATCATGGAGTCGTCTCCGAGTGCAGTCTCTGCTCCATTGCTTTGTCACGTTGGATCATCAATTACACCCTTCTATTCCTGAATAAGCCCTGGAGGAGATGAATGTTCTCGCCCTGGTAGCATGGAACACGTTTAATGGTCTGATTGGACTTTAAACGTTCCTGTTTAGCAGTTACATGCACTAACCAGACTGCTTCATTTCCTGTGGAATATGCAGAAGGGTTAAATGGTTTGTCCCTCTTCCTGTTCATTCGTTTTGATGGACTGAATGACTCCCACATACCCATGTGCAACCACCTTGAGATGCTGAATGAGCTCCTCTTTTAACTGTGGAAATGTTCAGTGTCTGACCCTGATGTTACATGAATGTTACCGACACTTTCACAGCACAAGCCTGAATATTGTCTGGGTCTTGCTGCATATGGACACAGACTGGTTCAGAAGCTGACAGTGGACAAAATGTTCTGAAAATTGCCTGATCTTCAGTGACCATCACAACTTCTGATCTTATGGTGGAGGAAAGGATTGATGCAGCAGCTGGAGCTGTTTGTGCTAAGGAAGCTCCCCTAATGATCTCCCGAAGTGATGTCCTGGGACTGAAAGGATTGATGTCCACAAACCAAACATATCTTCTGTTGTGCTATAGATGACCCCAACTGGAGGAGATATTGTGGCTGATGCCCACTAAATTTAATTTAGTCAGCGTTCCTTGATACCATCCTGATTCAACTCCTGCCTTGATGTCAGGGTCTGTCACTCTTAGCTGGGCTCCTGTGTTCACCTCTTTTGAACATATCAATAGGTTATTGTGTCTGTATGGGGAGTGTTTTCTTCTGATAGAGGGTAGTGAATGTCAGGAACTATCTGAACCAGAGAGTCAAGGGAGCTAGATCACTGAAAGTATTTACAGAGGAGGTAGATTTTTTTTTACCCACTATCATTGAGTTGAACGGTGTGAAGAATTGGGAATTGAATGGAGTTGATGCCGACAGTGGCTCAGCCATGATGGTATACAATGGCACAGCAGGATTGACTGGCCGAATTACCTCATCCTGTTCCTTATGAGCTCATATCCTGTAACTGGAAAGTTAATGGTGGTAATTTTCCTGAATGTTGCAGTCAGAGAGAGCAAAGTATTTTGTGTATCATCTCTGAGCGATGTCTGTGGGCTGTCTTCACAATGAATCTGGGTCCACGACGTGACCAAAAAATGAAACACAAGTTGCAGAGAGGAGGCTCTCTGTAAAGAGACCAGAGGCGTCTTTCGAACCCAGAGTGGATTTCCAACTAACATTTTCCAACCCACATTAAGCTGTGTGTGTCGGTCTGGAGGGACTGAATGATATCCTATGTAATTGTGGACCAGGTATTTGGAGCAAGTGGCCTCCATCTACTCCTGTGCTGTTCTGAATAGAACATTGGAACATTTTAGTGAGGAGCAGGTGTGGGTTATTAGCCACTTTTCCACTGCTGCACCAGACAGTAAGTTCGTGGCTGATCTCGCTGTGGTCTTAGAAGGACTTTTCTGGATGCACCATTTTCCTTCATTCAATTCTCTGTTCAATGCAAACACCTAGACATCACAAACTTCTGGGAAATGGAATTCCTACTTGTACAGCTCTTTCAGAATTTCTCATTCGTGTTCCAAACAATGTTACAGGGTCACCGATTCCTTTTCCAGTCACACTCCTCCACTGGTTACAACAAATTTCAAAGTTTAGTGATAAGGCCAATAATATTAGTGTCAGCCTGGCTCACCTTCTCTAAAAATGTTCGAGGAGAAAGTGAGGTCTGCAGATGCTGGAGATCAGAGCTGAAAATGTGTTGCTGGAACAGCACAGCAGGTCAGACATCATCCAGGGAACAGGAGAATCGACGTTTCGGGCATAAGCTCTCTGACCTGCTGCGCTGTTCCAGCAACACATTTTCAGCTTCTCGAAAAATGTCACAAACACACAAACGTGCAACTGCAAGCACACATGAACACACATATTTTAAGACAAAACAGAAAAAATGAAAACTTTCCAGAGTTTCATAATGCCGAAACTCGTAACAAATGGAAAAATGACAGAATGTCCCAAATATTATTCTGTCCTCTGAAGTTCTTCAGCTCACACAAGCTGCCGGTAATGGGATATCTCCCCGGAACAGTTGGATTTGTTTCAATTCGCTTTGCATCAGATAGTGGAAAGATGCCAAAGAAACTTTCATCAGAAAACCCACACGATTGGTAAAGATGACGCAGGATTTTTTTCTCTTGTCAGGCGGAACAAAGTGAGAGTGGGGGGAGGGGGAGGGTGGCAAAATGCTGCTGCTTCTGAGGCAGGTAACATTTTTCTCCATCCCTGTCCTAAAATATGCAATATTGCCAACTGGACACCAAAAAGGACCATGTGTGATTTCGTTGAACATTCTCTGGAATGGATGATAAGGTGCTATATGCATATGCATAACTACTGCTGTTGTATTTATAGGAAAGCGGTGAGTATTTATACTCACCCTTCGAAGCCGTCGGTCATTTCCAGTGCGAGCAGCAGCGAAGGTAAGACCGTTTGGTTTTAAAAGAACTTACCGGTAGCGGGCAGCGGTGTTTTTTTTTCTCTTTCACTCTCTCTTCACAGAAAGAGTGGGAGCACCAGGGGGAAGTGACGACGACCAGAGGGGCAGCCGAGACCCGGAAGCAGTTAGTGTAAGCTTACCTGGGTAGGTTTTTTCCCCCTTTAAAAGCGCGAAGGAGATGACTTCCTGCCGATTACACTTGCAGAAAGTGCACCCATCTCCAGCTCCTCCAAGACCGTGTTAGGGAACTGGAGCTGGAGTTGGATGAACTTCGGATCATTCAGGAGGCAGAGGGGGTCATAGATCAGAGTTATAGGGAAGTAGTAACTCCAAAGATGGCAGATAGATGGGTGACAGTGAGGGGGACTGGGAGGAAGCAGCCAGTGCAGGGACCCCCTGCGGCCGTTCCCCTCAAGAACAAGTATACCGTTTTGGATACTTGTGGGGGGGATGACTTACCAGGAGTAAGTAACGGGGCTCAGGTCTCTGGCACGGAGCCTGTCCCCATCACTCAGAAGGGAAGGGTGAAGAAGAGCAGAGCAGTAGTAATTGGGGACTCGATAGTTCGGGGCACAGATAGGCGGTTTTGTGGGAACGAGAGAGACTCACGTTTGGTATGTTGCCTCCCAGGTGCAAGGGTACGTGATGTCTCTGATCGTGTTTTCCGGGTCCTGGAGGGGGAGGGGGAGCAGCCCGAAGTCATGGTCCATATTGGCACCAACGACATAGGTAGGAGGAGTGCCGAGGATGTCAGACAGGCTTTCAGGGAGCTAGGTTGGAAGCTCAGAGTTAGAACGAACAGAGTTGTTGTCTCTGGTTTGTTACCCGTGCCACGTGATAGAGATTCGAGGAATAGGGAAAGAGAACACTTAAATGCGTGGCTACAGGGATGGTGCAGGAGGGAGGGATTCCGGTTTTTGGATAACTGGGGTTCTTTCTGGGGACGGTGGGACCTCTATAAACAGGATGGTCTACACCTGAACCTGAGGGGCACCAGTATCCTTGGGGGAGGTTTGCTAGTGCTCTTGGGGGGGGTTTAAACTAACTCTGGAGGGGCATGGGAACCCAGATTGTAGCTTCAGGGTGCAGGGCCTGGAGTGTAGGGAGGTTAGGAACATGGCATCCATTTCCAAGGAGGGTGCCTGTAAACAGGAATGTGGCTTGAAGTGAGTATACTTCAATGCAAGACGTATACGAAATAAGGTAGGTGAACTTGCAGCGTGGGTTGGTACCTGGGACTTCAATGTTGTGGCTATTACGGAGACGTGGCTAGAACAGGGACAGGATTGGCTGTTGCAGGTTCCAGGATTTAAATGTTTTAGTAGGGTCAGAGGTGGGGGTAAAAGAGGGAGAGGTGTGGCATTGCTTGTCAAAGATAGTATTACAGTGGTGGAAAGGACGATGGATGAGGACTTGCCATCTGAGGTAGTTTGGGCTGAGGTTAGGAATAGGAAAGGTGAGGTCACCCTGTTAGGAGTCTTTTACAGGCCTCCTAATAGTCCTAGAATCATTGAAGAAAGGATAGGGAAGGTGATTCAGGAGATGAGTGACAGTAATAGGGTGGTTGTTATGGGGGACTTTAACTTTCCTGATATTGATTGGGAAAGATATAGCTCAAGTTCGTTAGATGGGTCAGTGTTTGTTCAATGTGTGCAGGAGAGTTTCCTGACACAATATGTAGACAGGCCAACAAGAGGTGAGGCCATACTGGATTTGGTTCTGGGTAACGAACCAGGCCAGGTGTAAGAATTAGAGGTAGGTGAGCACTTTGGGGATAGTGACCATAATTCGGTGATTTTTACTCTCGTGATGGAGAGGGATAAGTGTGTACTACAGGGCAAGAGTTATAGCTGGGGTCAGGGAAATTATGATGCGGTGAGGCATGACTTATGATGTGTGGCTTGGAAAAGTAGACTCCAAGGCAAGAGTGTAAATGATATGTGAGCTTGTTCAAGGAGCAACTATTGAGTGTCCTTGATAATTATGTACCTGTCAGGCAGGGAGGAAAGGGTCGTGCGAGGGAGCCGTGGTTTAATAAGGAATTGGAATCCCTTGTTAAATGGAAGAGGGCGGCCTATCTCAAGATGAGACGTGAAGGTTCAATTGGGGCGATTGAGAGTTATAGGGTAGCCAGGAAGGACCTGAAGAGAGAGCTAAGAGCAGCAAGGAGGGGACATGAAAGGTCCTTAGTCGGTAGGATTAGGGAAAACCCTAAGGCTTTCTATAGGTATGTTAGGAATAAAAGAATGACTAGGGTAGGAATAGGTCCAGTCAAGGATAGTAGTGGGAAGTTGCGTGTGGAGGCGGAAGAGAGTGGGGAGACACTGAATGAATACTTTTCTTCAGTATTTACTCAGGAACAGGGCATTGTCGTCGATGTGAATACTGAGTCACAAATAAGTAGAATGGATGGCTTTGAGGTATGTAGAGAAGAGGTGTTGGAAATTCTGGAAAAGGTGAAAATAGATAAGTCCCCTGGGCCTGATGGCATTTATCCTAGGATTCTCTGGGAAGCAAGGGAGGAGATTGCAGAGCCATTGGCCTTGATTTTTATGTCCTCTTTGTCTACAGGAGTAGTGCCAGAAGACTGGAGGAAAGCAAATGTGGTTCCCTTGTTCAAAAAGGGGAGTAGGGATAACCCTAGTAACTATAGGCCGGTGAGTCTCACTTCTGTTGTGGGCAAAGTCTTAGAAAGAATTGTAAGGGATAGGATTTATGCACATCTGGATAGGAATAATGTGATCAAGGATAGTCGGCATGGTTTTGTGAAGGGCAGGTCGTGCCTCACAAACCTTATTGAATTCTTTGAAAAAGCGACGAAGGAGGTTGATGAGGGGAAAGCGGTAGATGTGGTATATATGGATTTTAGTAAGGCGTTTGATAAGGTTCCCCATGTTAGGCTACTGCAGAAAATACGGAGATATGGCATTGAGGGTGAGTTGGAGGTTTGGATTAGGAATTGGCTGGATGGAAGAAGACAGAGGGTAGTAGTTGATGGCAAAGTTTCTTCATGGAGTGCCGTCACTAGCGGTGTTCCGCAAGGATCTGTTTTGGGACCATTGCTGTTTGTCATTTTTATAAATGACCTGGAAGAGGGGTTAGAAGGTTGGGTCAGCAAGTTTGCGGATGATACGAAAGTCGGAGGAGTTGTTGACAGTGAGGAAGGATGTGGCAGGTTACAGCAGGATATAGAGAAGCTGCAGAGCGGGGCAGAAAGGTGGCAAATGGAATTCAATGTAGCTAAGTGTGAGGTGATTCACTTTGGGAAGAATAACAAAAAGATGGGGTACTGGGCTAATGGTCGGATACTTGGTAGTGTGGATGAGCAGAGGGATCTTGGTGTCCATGTACACAGATCTCTGAAAGTTGCCACCCAGGTAAATAGTGTGGTGAGGAAGGCATATGGCGTACTGGCTTTTATTGGTAGAGGAATTGAGTTCCGGAGTCCTGAGGTCATGATGCAGTTGTATAAGACTCTGGTGCGGCCGCATCTGGAATATTGTGTGCAGTTTTGGTCGCCATACTATAGGAAGGATGTGGAGGCACTGGAACGGGTGCAGAGGAGGTTTACCAGGATGTTGCCTGGTATGGAAGGAAGATCGTATGAGGAAAGACTGAGACACTTGGGGCTGTTTTCATTAGAGAAAAGAAGGTTTAGGGGTGACTTGATTGAGGTGTACAAGATGATTCGGGGGTTAGATAGGGTTGACAGTGTGAACCTTTTCCCGCGTATGGAGTCGGGTATTACAAGGGGGCATAGCTTTAAATTAAGTGGGGGTAGATATAGGACTGAAGTTAGGGGTAGGTTCTTCACTCAGCGAGTCG
The DNA here is from genome assembly GCF_037043375.1 of Chiloscyllium plagiosum. Lineage (NCBI taxonomy): Eukaryota > Metazoa > Chordata > Chondrichthyes > Orectolobiformes > Hemiscylliidae > Chiloscyllium > Chiloscyllium plagiosum. Next base: position 66,987,764 of record NW_028270176.1, on the reverse strand, counting down.
TAAGTTCATGGAATGCCCTGCCAGTAGCAGTGGTGGACTCTCCCTCTTTATGGGCATTTAAGCGGGCATTGGATAGGTATATGGAGGATAGTGGGTTAGTATAGGTTAGGTGGGCTTGGATCGGCGCAACATCGAGGGCCAAAGGGCCTGTACTGCGCTGTATTCTTCTATGTTCTATGTTCTACATTGTGCCTTTCCTTAGCAACAACCAAAAAACAAAATCCCAGCTGTGTAATTTGATGGCATGTTTACATGTGTCTGCACAATTTTAAGAAATCGGTTGATGTCTTCATTATATCTGCGTTAAAATCAATTTTACGACAGAGTGTAAAGCCCTTCGTTGTGGTTTTGTTCACCGAGCTGGGAATTTGTGTTGCAGACGTTTCGTCCCCGTCTAGGTGACATCTTCAGTGCTTGCGAGCCTCCAGTCAAGCGATTCTGTGATGTTTCCTCCGGCATTTATAGTGATTTTGCAATTCCCATGCAAGGACTGCACAAAACATTACATAGAATAAGCTGGAAAACAGCATCCATGAACACCACCTAGCCACGAAACGACACGACCAGCTATCCTTACTAGCCACACATGCAGATGCCAAGCAACATGAGTTCAACTGGGACAACACTACTTTTATACGACAAGCTAAACAGAGAACAGCCAGGGAATTCCTGGAGGCATGGCACTCATCCACAGATTCAATCAATAAGCACATTGACCTGGACCCAATATACCGGCCACTGCAGCGGACAGCTGGAACTGACAACCGTAAGCAGCAGAGACAAACCACTATAAATGCTGAAGGAATCATCACAGAAACGCTTCACAGGAGTCTCCCAAGCACCGAGGATGTCACCTAGACAGGGGACGAAACGTCTGCAATACAAATTCCCAGTTCGGCGAACAGAATCACAACAACAAGCACCCGAGCTACAAATATTCTCGCAAACTTTGAAGCCCTTCTGCTAATTTAAACCAGACACACAGAAAAAAACAATCACCCCGCCTCATAGTCTGTAAAAGTGTGAGTGACAAAGAACGACCAAATACCACTATTTATAGAAAACAATAACAGTTTATTCTTTAACTCAAAGAAAAAAGAGAACATCGATTTTCCTGTGAATCTCCCTCTGTCGATTTTCCTGGGACTTTTCTTCGGTCTTCTGCTGCACAGATTTCACAGAAACAGGTACCTTTCAGAGAGCGATTGTGCAGGCAGTCTGCTTTGTTAGTGCTCTTTGCTGCTCTGACTAACTGTTCAAAATGCCCGCTTTTATACCACAAAACATCAAATTGTCTCATTGATTTTATGTAATTAAAATTCAAATTCAATAATACTCAGCTCAGTTATTGGTTTCAGCCAAATGTTACTTTTTAAAAACTTTTCTGCATACTCTGTGCTTGTTAAGTCCTTGCCAACTTTCACGCTCTTTAAAAGGTATAGTACCCGTCTCTGCATTCATAACAATCAGTACATTTTATTCTTTAAATGTATTCCGTAGTTTAAAACACTCTAACAAGAGAAAATATGCATCCAGCTGATTTTTCTTAATTTCGTATATGGTTCAAAAAAGATTTCGCATCCAATACATAAACTGATAATTCTTGATATCCCAGGAACGTGTGTACAGGGAGAAGGAGAGGCATGTTTCGGGCACATTCCTGATGAACGGCTGATGCCCGAAACATTGACTTTCCTGCTCCTCTGATGCTGCCCGACCTGCTGTGCGTTTCCAGTGCAACACGTTTCGACTCTGACCTCCAGCATCCGCAGTCTCGCTGTCCAGATGCAGTAAAACATTGCTACGACTAAACCCGATACCTTTTCCCAGAAACAACATAATTTCAAACCATTTGCTACATCTGCAGACTAACTTCATGGATAGGAGCAGCAATTGACCATTCGCTGCACCCTTCAGAATGCTCATGTCGAATCCGAGTATGTCTGACCATCCGACTCCCGTTTGATCCCCATAAGCATTGACTCTCCTGTCCAGCAAAGATCACTCGAGATCAGCTTTGAATATCGTTAATAATCGCGTCTTTACTGCTCTCTGAGGAAAAGGGCACCACAGATAGCACAACACGAAAGGGAAAGGAACGTCCTTATTTCATTGCAGGACCCGCTATTTTAAAACTTAGTTAACCTAACATCAAATTGTCGCCTTTTTTGATACATATGGACAGAATAATTAGGAATAGACGTAGACTATACAGTCCACTAAACGTGTCCAACATTACCACTGCTCTCTGCTCCTGTCCCAGAAAGAGAATACCAGATGGCATAACACCACATTACATTAAAAAAGGAGCAGAATTAGGCCATTCGGCCCATCGAGTCTGAATGTCATTTAATAATGGCTGAGAGGTTTCTCAACATCATTCCCCTGACTTCTCTCTGTAACACTTGGTACCCTTATTCATCAAAAACCTATCTATCTCTGGCTTCTCGACTCAAGTGTATGTGTTTCTTTGCGTCTGTCTGCGTGCCGTCTGTTTGTTCATGTGTTTATGTGCCTGTGTATTTGTGTGTACACATTTGTTCTTCCGTGTACTAACCTCTGCGTTTTATCTGTTTAAGTCTGTTTGTGTGTGACTGGGTATGTCTCTGTATGCCTCTACATGTGTGCGGGTCCGTCTCAGTGCATGTGCTGTGAGTGTTAGTATATTGGCGTGTTTACATATGTCTCTAAGTACTTCTGTGTCAGCATCTTTCTGCAATTGGATATTTGTTGTTTTGGGAAGGAAAGAAGTAGCAGAACAGACAGAGCGGTTAAAGTGAGTATTGCCCTCCACAGAACATTGTTTCTTATTCAGTTGGTTGGATGTGGATATCACAGAATCTCCATACGATTCACTCAGTCCCCTCCGACTCATGCTAGAGTCCTGCCAACATAGCAGGGAGAGGGGGAAAAGGGAACGGATATTGGACACGCCACCACCCGGCTTGACCATTTTTGTCTAGTTCCAGGCCTTTTATCCTGGAATGGGAGAAAGGGAAGCGGGGAATGAGTTTTTCGTACTGTTGTAGGTGGTGGTGGGGGAGAGGGTTGCTGAATGGTGAGGTGTCTGAATGGAGTCAGTCCACAGTGCAGAATCCATAAGGTGTTATTGGTGTGCAGGTATTGCATAGGTGACAGACAAAATGATGGAAGGAAAGTGCTGAATTCAAGTTAGAGTGGTTGTACATGAACTTTATTTGGAGGTACAGCGTGAGCCTTGTTCAGCGGTAGGTGCTAGAACAGATATACAGTGAGCGTGAGGGAGCAGAGAGAATATAGTGATGCTTATCCTGGCAGAACGAGGATACAGAATGTCCTGTATTGCTGGACATTTCTTCAGATCATCTCAGCGTCGACGTGAGTCTCAATGAACGTCTTCTCTAAGTCTCTCACCAATAATACCACCGACCCTGTCCCTCAGATCCCACAGAACCGGTTTGGGAGGATCTTAGCAATGAGAAACAAACATTGGTGTGTTCTGCCGTGCAAAATTGTCCTGCAAATTTTGTATATCTTTTGATGTGGAAAATTGGTATTGTTGGTGCTGCAGTAATACTGAATTATCTCACGTTACATCTAAACTGCAGAAACAAAGTGACCGCTAATGCTGTGAAAAATAAATTCCAGAAGTGTGTATCAGGTAGCTTGAAGAGTGTGTTGTGATCCAAACTAGAGACAAGGTTAGTTTGGATTTGGTGATGCGTGATCAGAAGGATTAATTAAAACCTTGTTCTGAGGAAAAGTGACATTAATATGTTGCATTTTACACGACATCTGCATATAATATCGAATGTTGAACATGATGGTCAAACATAATGGAAGCCTGGAGGCTGGAGGGTCAAGTTCGCTCCAGTGAATTGGGAAAGTACAATATGTCATTCAGTGGGATACGAGCAATGGTTGTCAGAGTCATAGATTCCGAAAGCACAGAGGCAGACCCTTTGTTCAAAACCGGTCCATTCCGACCAAAATGTGCATTCACACTAGCCCCATCTCCCTGCCATTGCCCCATTTCCATCTAATTCTTTTCTATCCGTTTATTTGTCCAAATTCCTTTTAAATGTTGTTAATGTAAACCCCTCAACCACTGGCTGCTCATTCCATATGTGCACCAGCCTCTGTAAATAAAGTTGCCCCTCAGGTTCCCTTTAATTCTTTCCCCTCTGACATTAAACTGATGCCTTTTAGTCTATGATTCACAACACTGGGAAAAGAAATTAGTGCATTCGCCAGTTCTATGTCTCTCATGATCTTATATACTTCTGTAATATATCATCTCAGTCTTGTACACTCTAAAGAAAAAATGTCTAGCCTGTCCAAACTCTCCCTATAATTCAGCTATTGAGTACTGGCGATATCCTTGTGAATTTCTTCTGCACTCTTTCCAATTTCATCACATCCTTCATGGAGCAAATTGAACAAAACCGAACACAGTACTCCAAGCGCAGCCTCACCATCATCCTGTATAACTGCAACGGAACTCCCCAACTTCGATGTTCAATTCCCTGACTAATGAAGGCCAGTACGCCAAAAGCATTCCTCACTGTCATCTACCTGTGACTCTACTTTGAGAGAACCATGCACCTGAATTCCAAGGACCCTCTGTTCCACTGCACTCCTTGAGGCCTAACCGTTCACCTTGAAACTCCTACCTTGATTGGATTTTCCAAAATGCAAGACCTCACATTAATCTATATTAAACTCCATTTGTGATTTCTCGACCCACTACTCCAGCTGATCAAGACCCTGCTGCAATTTCTGATAAGCTTCCTCGCTGTTCACGATACCGCTTATTTTAGTGTCATCAGCAAAATTACTAATCGTGCCTTGTACACTCTCAACAAAATCTTTGATAGAGATAAGCAATGGTCACAGCACAGACCCCTGAGGCACTCCACTTGCCACAGGCCTCAGTCCGACAAGCAACCTTCCACTATTACACTCTGCTATCTAACATCAAACCAATTGTGTGTTCAGTGTTCCAGCTCCCTCTGGATTCTATCTGATCAAACATTTCAGAGCAGCCTATCATGTGGAACCTTGGGACGACGCGGTGGCTGAGTGGTTAACATTGCTGCCTCACAGCGACAGGGACATGCACTCAATTCCCGCCTCAGGCAACTGACTGGTTGGAGTTTGATCATTCTCCCGTGTCTGCGTGGATTTCCTGCGGGTGTTCCGGTTTCCTCCCACAGTCCAAAGATGTGCAGGTTACATGAATTGGTCATGCTAAATTGCCCATAGTTTTAGGTGCATTAGTCAGGGTGGGTTGCTCTTTGGAGGGGTGGTGTGGACTTCTTGGGCCGGCGGACATGTTCTCACACTGTAGGGAATCTAATCTAATCTAAAGGCCTTTCTGAAAGCTATGTAGACTATGTTTGTCACCCTACCCTCGTCTACATTCCTGGTCAGTTCATCAAAGTACACTAAAAATTAGTAAATTCCGATCTTCCATGCACAAAGCCGTGCTGACTGCTCCGTGTGTTTCCAAATGTTTGTGTATCTTATCACAGAGTCTTCTCAAGTAACACACCTATCACAGTTGTGAAGCTAATTGGTTTATAGTTCTCATGTTCTTCGTTGCAGCTCTTATTGCATAAGGGTATAACATTCGCTCCCCACCAGCCTTCGGTGACTTCACCTGTGGCGAACGATGATGCAAAATTATCAGCCAGGGCTCCCGCAATTTCTTCTCTCTCTGATTGCTGTGACCTTGGATATATCTGGTCAGGGCCAGGAGATCTATAGAAATATTGCATAGTCTGAAAAATACGTCTTTTTAAAGGTACAATTACCAAAGAAAGGGGAAGTGACTTAATGATGGTTAACATAACAAATTAAAAATTATATTAATCATAGGAAGTGACTTCAGAAGAATTTCAGACATTGTGAAAACGTGAGAATACTCAGAAATTTGTCTGTGTGGAGTTCCCAATGCTCCCCCTGTCTCCGTTGGTTTCCTCTGGGTGCTCCGGTTTCCTCCCACAATCCAAAGATCTGCAGGTTAGGTGAATTGTCCATGTTAAATTGCTCCATAGTGTTCAGGGATGTGTACATTGGATGCATTAGTCTGGTGTAAACGTAGAATCGTATGGAAATGGGTCTGTGTGGGTTACTCTTCGAAGGGGCAGTGTGGAACTGCTGGACCAAGGGCCTTTTTCACAATGTTAGCATGCTCAGAGCACAAAATCTGCATAAATCTACAATCTGTATTTCAAAGAAAACAAAATAAAGCAAGGTCAAATATGATATTATGTAATCGGGAGAGGAGAATATATTGTTGGAAACAGGGAAATGGCCGAGATATCAACCAGTTACTTTGCATCTGTCTTCATGGAGGAAGAGCCAGAAAATCACCCAGAATTACCAAATGATCATATGGAACTTGTGACACTAAAGACATAAAGTCAATTTATGTCAGTAACAAGGTAGTACGTGAACCTGTAGCTGGATTGCGCATTTCTAAGTCTGACAAACCAGATGTACTTCACATCAAAGTATTAGCAATAAATCAGCAAGAGAATTATTAACTGTACTGTCGATGATTGTGTTTATTTTCCTGCACTTTGTGCAGAGGCCGGAAGCCATTGTAGATAAATGGAAGGAAGTAAACGTGTTCCAAGAATTGTAAGTAAATAGAATGGATCCGAGCATCTGCAACGGAAGAAGAGACAGTGTGGACAACTGCAGACCAATGAACTTGACATCCGTAAGCAAACTTTTGGAATCTACTACATACCACGTGATGTTCGATATTTAGAAATGAACAGCAACATTTGAGAGTATCAGCATGTGTTTCTGACAGAGAAATCATGCTTGAAAAAAGATCAGAATTATTTGAACTTGTTTCTTACAGCATAGATAATGGGGAACCAGTAGAATTGGCATATTTGGATTTTCAGAAGGCTTTTGATAAGAACTCATACAGTGAGTTCGTAAAAAAAACATGTGAAAGGCATTTTGAAGAATACATGTAAGTGGAAAGTTAAGGTTATGTTCGCCTTCATTTAAGGGAATCAGAATATAGATGGAAGGACATGTTGAAGCAGTTTTACAGCGTGTTGGTGAGGTTGTATTTGGAGGATTGTGTACAGTGTTTTTGACTCAACCTGAGAAAGAATATACTGATCGCAGAGGAAGTGCAATGGGCATTTTCCAGATTAATCCCTCAGATGGCGAGATTGAGAGGTGACTGCAGTGAAATTTAGAAAATTCACTGAACATATGTCAAGTTGGAAATAAACAAACTGTTTCTCTGGTTGTCTAATCTACGTTTAAGGCCAATAATGGCAGGATAAGGGGCAGGCCATTTAAAATAGAAAGAAGAAGCAAATCCATCACTTGAAGGGACTGCCGAACTCAGGGGTTTGCTGGCAGGGTAAGATTAGGGAGAATCCCCAGGTATTCTGCAGGTATATCAATCGGCAGAGTGGTTCAGTGGTTCCTCACAGCACCAGGGACCCAGGTTCAATTCACACCTTGGACAACTGTCTGTGTGGAGTTTGCCAGTTCTCCATGTGTCTGCGTGTGTTTCCTTCGGGTGCTCCGGTTTCCTCCCACTGTCCAAAAATGTGCAGTTCAGATGTATTGGCTACGCTAAATTGCCCATAGTGTTAGGTGCAATCGTCAGCGGGAAATGGGTCTGGATGGGCTACTCTTTGTGGACTGGTTGGGCCGAAAGGCCTGTTTCCATACTGTAGGGAATCTAATTTTATAAAAAAGGGAACAATTCGCACTCATCAATGACTTGACAAATTGCATCCAAATCAACTTAGTGTTAGCATACAGAGCATGGTGTTAGAAAGCTGTTTGTTTGACTGCAGATTGATGTCCAAAGTGCACCAACGGGATCAGTGCTGTGCCATTGTTACTGGTAATTCGGATGTGCCAATGTTGGACTGGGGTGGACAAAGTTAAAATTCAGATAACAATAAATTATAGTTGTGTTTCTGTTCGCCGAGCTGAGAATTTGTGTTGAAGACGTTTCGTCCCCTGTCCAGGTGACATCCTCAGTGCGTGGGAGCCTCCTGTGAAGCGCTTCTTGATCTTTCCTCTGGCATTTATAGTGGTTTGTCTCTTCCACTTCCGGTTGTCAGTTCCAGCTGTCCGTTGCAGTGGTCGGTGTATTGGGTCCAGGTCGATGTGCATATTGATTGAAACTGTGGATGAGTGCCACGCCTCTAGGAATTCCCTGGCTGTTCTCTGTTTGGCTTGTCCGATAATAGTAGTGTTGTCCCAGTCAAACTCATGTTGCTTGTCATTTGCGTGTGTGGCTACTAAGGATTGCTGGTCGTGTCGCTTCGTGGCTAGTTCGTGTTCATTGATGCGGTTCGTTACCTGTCTTCCTATTTGTCCTATGTAGTGTTTTGTGCAGTCCTTGCATGGGATTTTGTACACTACATTGGTTTTGCTCCTGCTGGGTATCGGGTCCTTCATCCTGGTGAGTTGGGTGAGAGTGGCTGTTGTTTTTTGTGCTTTTATGAGTCCTAGTGTTCGCAGTAGTCTGGCTGTCAGTTCGGAAGTGCTCTTGATGTATGGTAGTGTGGCTAATCCTTTGGGTTACGGTATGTCCTCATTCCGTTGTCTTTCCCTTCAGCATCCATTGATGAATTTGCACGGGTATCCGTTTTTGGCGAATACATTGTATAGGTGTTCTTCTTTCTTGTTTTGCAGTTCTGTTGTATTGCAGTGTGTTGTGGCCCTTTTGAACAGTGTCTTCATGCAACTTCTTTTGTGTGTGTTGGGATGGTTGCTTTCGTAGATTAGGATTTGCTCTGCGTGTGTGGCTTTCCTGTATACCTTTGTGGTGAATTCTCCGTTAAGTGTTCTCTGTACAATCACGTCTAGGAATGGGAGTTGGTTGTCCTTTTCTTCCTCTCTCGTGAATCGGATTCCTGTGAGTGTGGCGTTGATGATCCGGTGTGTGTTCTCAATTTATGTGTTTTTAATGAATACAGTGGTGTCATTCACATATCTGACCCAGAGTTTGGGTTTAATTTGTGTGAAGACCGTTTGTTCTAATCTTTGCATTACCGCTTCTGCTATGAGTCCAGAGATGGGTAAGCTCACGGGTGTGCCATTGATTTGGTCATATATTTGGTTGTGGAATGTGAAGTGTGTTGTGAGGCACAGGTCAGTAGTTTGAGTATGCCGTCTTTGTTGATCGCACAAAGGATGAAACCTGAAAGGAACAACACCCCCAGATTCTATGGACTACGTCAAGTGCACAAACCAGACATCCCACTCAGACCCATAGTATCACTACCAGGGACACCATCGCACAAACTGGACAAAGAACTACAGCAGAAACTGAAACACCTGATCAGCAGATCCAGACACTCTGTACAGTCAACACAGGAATTCTTGGACATCATCAGAAATATGCACATAGACAAGGAAGAAATTCTGATCTCATTCGATGTAATGGCACTGTTCACCTCTATCGACAAAACCCTAGCCAGAAAACAATAGCTAACCTGCTGGAAATACAGAACAGACAACAGGACGGTGAACCTATCAACAAAGACGGCATACTCAAACTACTGGACCTGTGCCTCACAACACACTTCACATTCCATAACCAAGTATATGAACAAATCAACGGAACACCCGTGGGCTCAACCATCTCTGGACTCATAGCAGAAGCGGTAATGCAAAGATTAAAACAAACAGTCTTACCGCAAATTCAACTCAAACTCTGGGTCAGATATGTGGACGACACCTTTGTATTCCTTAAAAACACAGAAAAAGAGAACACACGCCGGATCATCAATGCCACACTCACAGAAATCCAATTCACTACAGAGGAAGAAAAGCACAACCAACTCCCCTTCTTAGACGTGATGGTACAGAGAACACCGAACGGAGAATTCACCACAAAGGTATACAGGAAAGCCACACAAACAGACCAAGTCCTGAACTACGGAAGTAACCACCCCAACACATACAAAAGAAGTTGCATCAAGACATTGTTCAAAAGGGCCACAATACACTGCAGTACACCAGATCTACAAAAAAAGGAAGAAAAGCAGCTATACAATGTACTCGCCAAAAACGTATACCCGCCAAATTTCATCAACAGATGCCTAAGGGAAAGACAATGGAATGAGGACATGCTATAACCCAAAGGGCTAGCCACACTAACATACATCAAGAGCATTTGCAAACTGACAGCCAGACTACTGCGACCACTAGGACTCATAAAAGCACAAAAGACCACATCCACTCTCAGACACCAACTCATCAGGACGAAGGACACGATACCCAGCATGAGAAAAACCAATGTAGTGTACAAAATCCCATGCAAGGACTGCACAAAACACTACATAGGACAAATAGGAAGACAGTTAACGATCCGCAACCATGAACACCAACTAGCCACGAAGCGACACGACCAGCTATCCTTAGTAGCTACACACGCAGATGACAAGCAACATGACTTCGACTGGGACAACACTATATTATAGGACAAGCCAAACAGAGAACAGCCAGGGAATTCCTGGAGGCATGGCACTCATCCACAGATTCAATTAATAAGCACATTGACCTGGACCCACCATACCGGCCACTGCAGCGGACAGCTGGAACTGACAACTGTAAGCGGCAGATACAAATCACTATAAATGCCGGAGGAAACATCACAGAAGCGCTTCACAGGAGGCTCCCAAGCACTGAGGATGTCACCTAGACAGGGGACGAAACATCTGCAACACAAATTCCCAGCTCGGCGAACAGAACCACAACAACAAGCACTCGAGCTACAAATCTTCTCACAAACTTTGAACAAGATTATAGTCCAACAGGTTTATTTGGAGGCAGCAACTTTCTAAGCGCATCATCAGCTGATGAAGAAGCAGCGCATTGAAAGCTAGTGCCTCTGAATAAACCTGTTGGACTATAACCTGGTGTGATTTTGTAACCTTAAAAACAATTAGCCAGTTGGTTGCAAATGAGGAGGAAGGTCTAAATTTACAGGAAGATGTAAATGGAACGGTCAGATGGGCAGATCAATGACAGACGGATCGTAAACCTAATAACGGCGATGATTAAGGGTAGTACTAAATGAATGGCAGCACACTAGGAAGCTCAGCGATTGCTTCTCCACACATCCCTGAATGGGTACGGACAGGGTAACATACAAGTTGATAAATCATATTGACTGTAAACACGGTCTTTTTTGATCGAGGCATAGATTATAAGAGCTATGCAGAACGTTAGTTAATCCAAGATGGATTAATTTGCGTAGTTCTGGGATCCACGTTACAGGAATATTTTGATTGTACTGGAGGGGGGCTTACAGAGGAGATTCACCAGGATGTTCACTGGGTGTACCATATCAGCTAAGGAGAGAGGCTGGATAATCTCGGGTTGCTTACTTTGGATCAGAGAAGGCTGAGGGGGAGGTGATTCAGGAGGATAAGATTACGAGGGGCATGGAATGCGTGGATAGACAGCAGTTGTTCCTTTCAGTCAAAGGGTCAAGAACAGTTCAGCGCACTTTTTAAGTGGAGTGTTTGAGGTTGAGTGAGAATTTGAGGATTCTTTTTAACCCAACTGGTGGTGGGTCCTGGGATGTACTTCCTGAGAGGGAAGTTGTCACGGATAACCTAACAACCGTGAAAAAAATGATTCAAGGTTGCGCACATGAAATGCCATAACATTCCCAGTTACGGGTCGTGGGTCAGGAAGTGGGACTAATGTCGACCGTGCTGTATTTGTGACGGTACAGAGTCTATGCTCCTCTGATTGTATGGCTGTAGAATGTCAGTCATTCAGCACCTGAAGCCGGAATTGATGAGTTTCTGAAGAGTATATTAACAAGGGTTATAAAAGTGAATTTATAATTGGTTCTAAAAACATGTACTTGGCCAAATTAAGGGAAAAACGGTGCAGTTTCCTGACAGGCTGAAACCAGAGAATTGAGGACAGGGTAATGGCAGAACTATGAAGCAAATATTTCAGTTTTGTCTTCACAGAAAAAAATCAAATAAAAAAAATCAATCTTCCCAGCAATACTAGGAAACTTTAAACTGGTGAGAAAGAAAGGAAATAGAATGGAATTGGCAACTAAACAGTTTTAGAGGAAGTATTGGAACCAAAAGTAATGGGCAGAGACAAAGTCAATAGAGATTTATGAAAAGGGAATCATTTTTGAGAAACTGACTGAGCAAAATTTTGGGCAAGCAATCAATACAATATGAGTGGATTGTTAGGAAAATAGGTGATAAAGCTCCAAGCCTACCATACACATGCAAATCTTATGGGACTGGGGTTAACATGTGGACATAATTTAGAATGGGAAAGCTGACATAACACAGCGAATAGGAATAAAACAATGTGTTTTCGAAAGCTGGGGGAGTATAGCAGGAATCGGGGCTTGGGTCCCAACTATTCCCAATAAACAGCAAACTTGTGGGAATCAAATGCAATATTGCCAATTCTGCTGATGACATTAAATGTCGATGTCGGATTGTGAGTCGTTGAGCAGGATATAAAAAAGCTTCAATATTGAGACAAATGAAGTGAATAGGCAAATACGTGGCAAATGGAGGGCAATGGGGTATATGTGACGACGTGCCCTTTGGTGGGAAAACAGGACGGCAACCTACAATTTGAAAACGGATTGGTTGAAAATAATATTGATTTAGAAAGGAACTTGTGCTGCATTTTTGTTTCGTTCTGCGCAGACCTCCGAGGTCTATGCAAGGCAGTGCGTTCTGAAGCAAGCAGTCAATACGAGGAATGGCTTCGCCACGCTGACCAGTGTACATAGAGCCACCAAGTGGGGAGCTGTAACGTTGAAAATGGTTTGGATCTACCTTCACAACATTCACTGAAAGCATGATTGCAGGAAAAGAAAGCAGTTAGGAAGATAAATGATGTGTTGACCTTCATTCCAGGGGGATTTGAGTCCAGGAGGAAGGGTGATTACTGCAGCTGTACAGGGCCTTGTTGAGACCCGATCTTGAACATTGTGCAGTATTTGTGCAATTTTGGTCTCCTTACTGAATAAAAGACAAACCTGCCATTGATGGAGAGCAGCGAATGATGACCTGACTGATTTCTGGGATGACAGGCTGGTTGTGGGAGCAGAGTTTGGGGCGACTGGGCCTGTATTCAATGGCCTTTAGGAAAATGAGTGGAGGTCTCAGAGAAGTATATAAAACTCTGACAGGGCGAGACAGATTGGAAGCAGGGATAGCAATTCCCCTGACTGGGATGTCTAAAACAAGGGACCACACTATTAGATAAAGGCAGGTCACTCTGCATTGAGATGCGAATAAATATCTGTACTCAGAGACGGGCGAACCTGGAGATTTCTCTCCCAGATCAGGCTGTGGAAACCTGGACATTAAATATAAATAAGGATTTCTGGACACTAAAGGGATCAGCAGACAGCTGGAGTACAGCTTCCACAGACTCTCAGATGTTAAGAAGGATATCTCTGCAATGTCAACAGGACTGTGTTTCCCGTTCCCTTTTCCGACAACGAATTTTCTGTCAGTTTTATCGTTCCAAATCTTGGAGCAGTTTGATAATGGTGCAATATAAATACCGGGGGCTATTGGAAAGAAGAGGTTAAGGGACGATCCCTGAAATATCAGTAAAAACCAAAAATGAAAGGTGGTCTAACACACACCCTAGCACAATCTAAGTTAATCTTTAAAACATATATTGCAATGAAATAGTACTTAACATTAAACACGTCAACACTACGGCCACTGACTACAGCCCTGTACCTTTCACGATGCTCTTCACCGGATGTTTTCGGCGTTGACTGAGCACGTGATGTTGCCTTGGAATTCCAGTACTCCCCAAAATTCTCCCCCAGTTGGAGATGATGTTTCTTCGAAATGTAGCCTACAATTCCCAGTGTGAAGCTCAGTTTCACGGCTTGCATAGGGATTGCATCCCTGTTTTAGCTGAACACACTGAGTGTGCATTTTGCAGGTAGAGGATCACGAGCTTGGGTTTTGCTGTTCAGCCAATGTTGGAGATGGAATCGCGAATAGTGAACAGGAACTTGTTTTTTTTTTAAGAAAAGCACACAATTCATAAACAGCATGGCAGCCAAACCATGATTAATAGGCATGTGTCATCACAGAAAGGCCTGTATATTGATTGGACGAGCAAAATTGATGGACAACATGGACGACAGCAGTTCTTATTATATATTTCACGATGTTTAAGCATATTAAGGGATACGAACACCGTGTGAGGAAAACTCCACTGAGGACATTTTATCCATTAACTAGAATGGGGAAGCCTCAATGTGTTGAATGCCCTACTCCTTTCCTGATGTTTCTGTGCAGTCTGTGGGAAAGCTCTGCAAAAGTTGTCAATAGTTCTTACATGTTCGGAAGGTAATCTCTTCAGGGTCGACAGGACTGTGTCTCCCGTAACCTTTTCCGATCCCGAGTCTGGTGCTGGGTATTGGGTCCGGTTTTACCCTTAAAGTACTCGAAGCAGTTTGATACAATTGAGAGACTTGCTTGGCCGTTTCAGAGACGATTGAAGAGTTTATCACATGTCTGTGTGTCTGGAGTCACTTTTAGGCCAGTTCAGGAAAGCTCGCGAGATTGACTTCCTGAAAGTACATTGGGGAAAGAAATAGAAGCTTACAATCGACAATGGCGTTAGGGTCACCATTACTGACACCAGATTTTAGATACTTACATGTTATTGTGGTTCTGTTCGCCGAGCTGGAAGTTTTTGTTGCAAACGTTTCGTCCTCTGGCTAGGCGATATCATCAGTGCTTGGGAGCCTCCTGCGAAGCGCTTCTTTGATGTTTCCTCCGGTGTTTATAGTGGTCAGTCCCTGCCGCTTCCGGTTGTCAGTTTCAGCTGTCCGCTGTAGTGATTGGTATATTGGGTCCAAGTCGATGTGTTTGTAAATGGAGTTTTTGGATGAATGCCATGCCTCTAGGAATTTCTAAAGGCATGGCATTCATCCACAAACTCCATTAACAAACACATCGACTTGGACCCAATACACCAACCACTACAGCGGACAACTGAAACTGACAACCGGAAGCGGCAGGGACAGACCACTATAAACACCGGAGTAAACATCAAAGAAGCGCTTCGCAGGAGGCTCCCAAGCACTGATGATGTCGCCTAGCCAGGGGACGAAACGTTTGCAACAAAAACTTCCAGCTCGGCGAACAGAACCACAACAACGAGCACCCGAGCTACAAATCTTCGCACAAACTTTGAACACTTACATGTTAGTAATTGTTTTTAACTTCCACCAACTGGCAGAGCATTAGCCTGGTCTGTATTAGTAATCCAGTGACATTTCCACAACAGCACCATCTCCACATTGGGACCTATCAGAAACCACACTGAGCAGGTTATTTCTGTGCTGTTTGCCAGCTCTGTCAGAAAGACCTCCCACCAATTTGAGTATCCAGATGGGACTGAGGGCCGGTAATTTGTCAGATTGTAATTGTTCTCCTCTTAGCAGACTGGACATATTTGAGTAATTTTCCGCATTGCCAGGGAGATGTCAGAGTTGGAGCTGGAATGAAACAGCTTCCCCGGGGACACGGCTTGTTGTGCAGCACAAGTCTTCAGTCCTATTGCAGGAATGGTTTCATGTCCCATTGCCTTTGTCGTATCTACTGTGTTCAGCGGTTTCTTCATGTCACATGCAGCGAATCGAATTGGTTGAAGATGGCATCTGTAATTCTATCGGCATCATGGCGAGGATGAACTGCATCATCCAAGCAACACTTCTGGCTGAGGATGGTGCATACACTGTAATGTTGTCTTTTACACTGATGTGCAGGGATGTTCCATTATTTAGGATGGTGGGAAATCTGGAGTCCTCTCCTCCAGTAAGCTTTTTTTAATGGTCCGTTGACATTTATGACTGGATGTGGCAGGACTGCAAATCTTAGATCTGATATGTTAGTCTTGGGATAATATCTCCCTCTCTCCCAAATGTTAGCCCTGATGTTTGGAATCCAACCAGTCAAGTGTGGTTGCTTTAATGGGTTATCATTACGTCTAGGTACACATGATTGTGACTCTGGCACGTTCACCCCTCATTCGTCACTGAACCATAGATAAGCTTGATGCTCATGGTAGACTGGTGGATTATCCTGGGTAAACAGTTACAGACTGTGATTGATTTCAATGCTGCTTCTGCTGCTGCTGTTGTCCACAGCATCACATGATAGAACCAGTTCGAACTGCAATATCTGCGATTCCATTCTCCTGATCGTCCCGCAGTTCACGTCGAGACCATTCACGCATCAGACCTGTACTCAGTGCCCTAACCTGGTTTCTGATGTGGTAACACTTCCATTTTCAAATCCTCATTCTGCTGAGGGTTTCAGCCGGGTGTCACATGCCCAATTTGTTACATTACTCAAACACTTTAACGTATTCATCTGAATCTTTTCCTTTACCGCAATGCCATCTTCTGTGTTTGAAGTGAATGTGTTTCCCTCTGTTTTTCTCCCTGACCATGATTAACTGCTCTGTGGTATCCGTGAAGCCAAACTTATGGAACCAAGGAATTTGTGCACCTTGTGTTATCGTTCACTTCATTGCGTATGGCAGTCCATGCTGAACAGAGCGTATGAGCAGCTTTGACACACAATTTTGGAACTTGTTCAAAAACAGAAATTGCTGAAAAACTATGCTGGTCTGGAAGCATATTGTGGAGTGAATTCAGAATTAGTCCTTTGGCTAAGTGTCCGTTCTACAAAGCTCCCAGATCCTCCAGCAATTTTTATATTTTTATTTCCAGTATCCATAGTTGTTTATTTAATTGAAAATTTGTGTTGTGCCTGTTCTGGAGAACCTCAGCAGGTCTAGCAGCATTTGGAGAGACATAGGGACAGAGTTAGCGTTTCAAGTTCAGTGTGACACTTGTTCGGAATTGAAAATGATTGGAAAATGGGCTTTTTATTCTCTTGTCAGAGGTGGGGGATCGATGACAGTGTAAAGAGGGAGTGGCAAAACATAAATAGGGCTTTTATCAGTGGCGAACAAGAAGATGATGTAAAATGGGTTTAAATTAAGATGTGAGTTGGGGAAAGGAGTTCTTTGTATTGAGTGCAAGCTAGGGAAGGCACAACCACATAGGGAGACCAGGACGAAGAATGTTGACTATGTGGTATTACTTAGAATAGGGCAGAGATACGTTTTCACTGCAGAGATCTTCGCCCCCTTCAGACAAAGAAATTCAATTGTTTGACTTCTTATTGGCACTAGTAAGAGTTTCATGGTGCCTTAGTAATGTAATATGGAGAAAAACAAATCACAGTATGAGGTTTTGGGCTGAGTGTTGTTTACCATTCGCTTTTAATAATGTTTCAAATTTGCAGTAGTTATTTTTAAATGCTTGGTCTTGAAGTTAATATCAGATGGAGTGTAGGAGGTTGAGGGGTGAAATTATAGAAGTGTATAAAATCATGAGAGACATGGATAGGTTGCATAGCCAACGTCTTTTCGACGGGTTAGTGAATTTCAAACATGGAAGGACATAGCTTTAAGGTGAAAGGGGAAGATTTAAAAGGGACGAAGAAGCAACTTTTTATGCAGAGGGTAACGTGTGCATGGAATGAGCTGCCAGAGGAAAAGTGGTAGATACAGCTACAGTATTGAAAAGACAGTTGGACAAGTATATTAATGGGAAACGTACAGAGGCATTTGGACCAAGTGCAATCAGGTGGAACTAGTTTAGTTTGGAAAACCTGGTCAGAATGGACAAGTTGGACCAAAGGGTCTGTTTGCTGGTGATATGGCTCCATGAGCTCTTCTGTGTTTATAGCAAAAATTTCAGGATGAGTGCGTGACGTTTTGTGGAAATGAAGTCAGGAAAGTATATTGAGGATATTTGGAGGGTGTGACGGGGGAATTGCCCAGAGGGAATTTGCAGGTAATTTATACCAATATTTTACATTGGTGCTCACAAGGTGAGGCACTGTAAATATTTCAATGCTATAAACAAAATGGTATTAGTAGAGATGTTCTAACAAAAGGAACAAGTTTTTTTTAAACAAATAGAGAAGTGTAAGGGGGCAGGTCAGCAGAATTTCATAGCTGGTTTTAAAGGAAGTGTTTACAGAGTGACTGGTGGCACCGTGTAAAATATTCCATCACTCTGTGGTTTATAGGAGTTTTCCAGCGAAACTGGAGTACCTCCAATGTGGAGCCTGTCATCAAGAATTGAAAGAGACTGAAAGCAGGAACCATTTAGCTTTACCATTATTGCTGGGAATCTGCGAGAGTTTGTTATTAAGAAGGGAATTGCAGGACATTTATAAAAGCTTCACGCAGAATCAGTATGGTTTTATGAAAAGGGATCTATTAAAAAATCATGCAAGGTTTATCTGGATACCACTGAGAATATAACAAGCGGACCTGATGAAAGGGAACTGGTAGACATGAGGCTTTCCAGAGAGTTTCCGTAAGGTATCACAAAATAAAGATTCTTACACAATACAGAAGCTCATAATATGAGGGATAATATATTTGCATGGAATGACGATTGATTAACACATAGATATTGGAGAGTAAGGATTAATAGAGCTTTATGTTAAAATGTATCAACTGGAGTACCACAAATATCAGTCCGATGGCATCAGTTATTGACCATCTATACTGATAGCCTGATGGTGGAAGCTGAGTGCAATATACATCCGAGTTTATGGATGATACTGAGATCCGAAAGGCAGGCTGTTATTGAATGAAAATGACTCCCAAAAGAAGGAGCTGTTCAAAGGGATTGGAATGTTCCCGTGTATGAATCATAAAGTCAGCATTCTGATAAAGCAAATAACCAGGTTGGTTCATTAGGTGGGTTCCTGGGATGAAAATGTTTAGTTATTGAGTGCATCTAAATTGGTGAGGCGATTATTCATTGTGGCTGAAATGAATGAGAGTGATATTAATGAAACTTACATGATACAGAGAGGGCCGAAAGGTAAATGTAGAGAATATGGATCCACTCTTGGCCATAGTCTTGAATTCGGGGATATCGGTACAGAAGAAGGGATACCGAATTCAAACTGAGATGCAAAAAATGTCTTCTTTCTGACGTTAGTGAATGTATGGAATACCCTAACGCAGAGAATTGTGGGGTCTGGGACACAGAATGTATTTACAGACGGAGTGGAATGGTTTTTGACATATCAGCGAGTTGAAGGATACAACGGGTTAGCAGGAAAGTGAAGTTGAGCCCTGGAGTAGATCAGCCATGTTCTTATTGAATGACAGTGTAGGCTTGATGGTTAGAAAAGCCAGCTCCTGTTCCTATTTCTTTCCTTCTTATGTTATGCTTTTGGAAGGTAACTGGTTATTTGCCTGGAAAACGTGTTGTACAATGTTGCATTCAGGGAGAGTACAGGATTTGTACGCTGGGTGGGGGATGGGGGTTGTATCCACAACGAATCAGGACCTGTAACATAACCCAAGCGGGGAGCAGAAGTTACAGAGAGGGGAGGCCTGGAAAGAGGCATTGGGGTGGGGTGGGGTGGGGGGGGGGATCACTTCCTGACTCAGCCTGAATTTTCCAAGTGCATTTCTGAAACTACACCTAACCATCGGAGTGGACTCGATCTGCCCTGTATAGCAGGTCCGAAGGGCTGAATGGAACATCAGAACATAGGGCTGACAAACACGATTGGGCCTTTGACACTACTCCACCAGTAAATAAGGACATGGCTTATCTCATTGTGTTCCCAGCTGCACTTTTCTCTCCATGCACCTTTATCCCTGATTCACTTGTTTGTGGAAAAGCAGACGAATCCAGCATAGATATAATATAAAGATTGAGCCATCAAACTTCTGGGAAAGAGAAGTCCCACTTGAATGAAATCCCACTTTGTGAATCTCTCCTCATTCTGGTCCTGACTGAGGTTGGAGGGTGTCAAAACTCATTCTTTCTAGTCCCACTCCTCCATTACTTACAATAAATTTTAAATGTAACCAGGTTGGTGATATGGTCGATGATAAACGTCTCATACTGGGTCAGGTTCAGTGACAGAAACAAGTCAGACAGTTTTCTTTCTTAAGCCACAGAGGAGCATGGTGGATCTGTGTTCAGCACTGCTGCCTTACCTCACCAAGCAGCTAAGCTAAATTCCAACTTTGGGCAACCCTCTATGTGGAGTTTGAACATTCACCCCGTGTCTGTGGGGGTTTCCTCCCAGTGCTCCAGTTTCCCCCCACAGTCTAAAGATGTGCAACTTAGAGTGGATCGGCCATGCCAGATTGTCCATAGTGCACGGGGACATGCAGGTTAGGTGAGTTAGTCATAGGAAAAGCTGGGTTACGTGGAAGGGGCAGGGCTGTCTGGGATGCTTTTCACTGGGTCAGTGTGGACTCGATGGGCAGAATTTCGTGCTTCAACATTGTCGAAGTTCTCTGAAAATGACACAAGTTTGGACTATAAAAACTCCCAGTATGTATTTACCTGATCGACTGTCCTCAGGGTTTTGTGTGTTTAAATCAAATCATGTCTCATTCCAAGAGTAACCTGTTAAAGCCTCCATTGTCTAAGCTCTTCATCGCAGTGAAGTGAAACATCTCTGGACTGCTTCCAATGTAAGTATATCCTTTCTCAGGTAAGGTGACAAAAAAATCTGACTCATAGATATGAGGTTAATTTTTTTTGTTAATTTGTTGATTTTTTTGCAGATCATTGGAGGCAGAGATATTAAGTATTTTTTGAGAGACAGAACGCAAGGTTCATAAATAACGATGCAGTCATGGATTTTTGGGGAATGGGCAGGAATGTACAGTGTGCGAGTAATGCTGACAGTGGTACAAAATGACACTGCCCCACAACATCCAGGAATATAAGGCAAAACGAAATGATGACATGGACTACATTTTAAAATGTTAACAGTGATAGAATATAGTTCCAAAGGATCATGGGGCTGCTCTGTCAATAGAGAGAGAGAGAGAGAGACCACTTGTGGTGGTTTACGCTGAGGGTTACTACACCTCGGGTGCTGGGATGAGGATGACAGAGCGTCCCCTTCATGGTAACCTCTGTCAAGGTGGGGAATTGAACCTGGGCTGTTGGCTTCCCTGTGCATCACAAACCAGCCGTCCAGCCAACTGCGTGGGAGACCATGTAACTGCTACATTCAGAAAAAGTCACAAAAAAGGGCAATAGAAATTTTCATAACAAGGAAAAGGTACAATACAGAGAACGGAGAAGATAATGGCTGAGGATAAAAATGTTCTTTGCTATAGTTTGGATTTTATAATGAGAAAAGTGTTTAGAAGCTGTCATTAGCTGAATACTATAAGATGAGATAAGTGAAATAACCAGAATTATTAATTGTAATTTGATATTGATAACCATAAAATAAGTGTATATTTTTGATTTGTCTGTGTAAAATGTGCTTACCAATACATGGACGTATAAAGCTGGTGGAATATATTGTTAGGAGAGTCCGTCCCCCATGGGAAATGACCTTAAACAGGTGCTTGAAGTAAACCGGGGTAAAAGTGCTTGAGTGTCGTCTTGTCAGTGACATAAACCCAAGGGGGTTGAATGTTTTAAATTTCCTCTAACATGGAGCTCAGCGCACAATCAGATCACCCCCGATCTTATTAATACTAGAGCACGTTTAAATGGTTGAAATGTCTCAAGATGGATTTGAATACTATGTGATTTTAAAAACATACATCTCTACTCCTTCCCCTGACGTATTACATACTGGGGCACTGACATTTTTCTGTAAATTGGAATTACTTGGAACGTTGTCTGGAACATTCCATAATTGGCATTCTCCAGGACATTTCACTGCTGTGTGGGGGTATTGCAAAGGTGAGGGGAGGAGGTTTGGGTATAGAGATAGAGAGAGAGACAGAGAGAGAGACAGAAACAGAGAGACGGAAGGTGCTGCATGCAATAGAGGGGGTGGTGGAGCATGAGCCTTGTTCGGGGATAGGTGCTATAACAGATATACCGTAAGTGTGATGGAGCAGAGAGAACAAGGTGACTCTTATCCTGACAGAGCAGGGAATGTTATTGGTGTTTTTTTTTTCCTGTTTTGCTGGACATTTCATCAGATCGCAGATATTGCACTGAGCTGGGTGGTGAGCTCAGACCATGATCGGTGGGTCTGATGCTTTGGCCTCCTCTGGGAAGAGAATGGCCCCGCTCTGTACTAGCCTATTCACCTGGACCTCCGTTCCCCTGTCGACAACCGTGGTATAATTGCCCCTTATCTGCCATGCTCGTGGTAAACTGTGCAGGGCAGCTCCAAACTGAGAAAGCTCAACCGTGTGCCCATTGGCCTTTTAAAGATGGCACCAGTACCAATGATCACGGAATATCCAGGGACATCCGGGCGATGGTGAGTACTTCCAGCCATGATGGCTGGGAGAATCCAGCTGGTATTGAATGAGAGGAACACCATAGGGTGGGGTGGGGTGGGTAGTTAATGAGGTGAGCTCAAAAATATAGCACCAGGAAACTAGCTCAGCCTCGTACAGACAATCCCTCTGTCACATTCAAAGAAAATGGCATTGAGACAAACTATTGTTAGATTCAGCCCAATGAGTCATACACTCTGCTGACCCTACTCACAGGTACAAAGCTGCAGAACAAATGCTTATCCGGAATTCTCCATAATCTGAACTGACACCAATAGCACATTCATCCATCATTCCTGATAATAATGGCTCATCTTGTAGGATGCTCTCGAAATATCTTCATTTAAGCATTCTAAAACCTGTGATCTTCCATGAAGTTGTCCCTCAATCTCCCTTTCCCGTTTTTCACAAAATGCTTTTGTTTGTAAGTATTTTAACTGATTCCCCTGTCATCACTCTCTGGCAGAGATTTACACACCCAAAGCACCCCTTGTCATTGCAAAACGGAGATATGGAGCTGTAAATGGATGGGAGCTGCATATCCTGTCACTTCCAGCATGGACTGCTCGTTTCTCCACGCTGGGCAATGATCTAAACCAGTGTTACTGAACAATGCACGGGGGTGGTGTACACAGCTCTGCATGGTGGGAGAGTAACAGATAAATTCACTGTTATTCACAACACAGTTCCCACACTGAACATGATACCTTGTCTACGTTTATAGAGCAAGACTCTACACATGACCCATGCTGGACAGACCGTTTCATCCAGGTTTCTTAATCAATGCACTGGTGTGGTCTGCACTGCTCCCCATGTTGGACAGATAGCTAGTGGATTACAGAGAGCTGCACAGTATTCCCTCCTGGGCAGATTGCTGAATTATACTGAGCCTGGTCTGCACAGTGCTCCATGCTGAGCAGATATCTCATCTGGTCTGATACGTATCTGGGCTGGAACTGTGGGGTGGATTGTGTATCTGATTTAATTCCTGATAGAGTTATCACTCATCCAGCTCGGCGCATTCCGCTGTCAAACCCGTGTTCCTGAAACTTATTGTCCATTAAATAATTATACAATTAAAACATGAATATCTGTCCTTCTTGTTCTGGATCCAAACAGCCGCCTCTCATAATATATGAAGTTGGTCATCTCGACCCCAACGTTTTCTTATTTTAACGTAATTGTGAGGTGCTGTGTTTCAGATGCAATTCGTTTGGTCAAAATATTTGACATTCAGCAAAACGCAATTTATTCCAACACTCTAGAAAAATACAACAAAAACAAGAGGAACTTGGAGTAATTTAATTTATTGGAAAACTTAACAGATTAATAGGCTATTTAATTACTAAACAGTAACTGCTCCAATATGGTAACATCATAGAAACACACACTTGCCCAAAAACCAATTCAGGAAACATATTGTCTGACATGCACTTCTCCAATCCAGGTGGAATGAACATCAAAAGCCAATTCTAAGAGAAATCTAGAGTGTGTATCAGCCGGGAGAGATTTACTGACTTCCAGCCCTGCTGAGACCCCAGCAATAACTGGTGAAAGGTCAAACTAAGAATCCTGGTTCAGTGAGAGTTTGACCATCACTCTACAGGACCAGGCCGCGGCTGCAAGAACAACAAGGAATGGACTGTATCTAACCGGCTATACAACTGAAGTAGGTCTCTCAAAAATGCCTAACCCCACCTAAGCCATGAAATGTTGGTAAGATAAATGTCAAAGTTAAATAGAAATAAATAAAGCCAAAGAATGCAGCAGGCCTGGTAATCAGACACAGCCTTTGGAGCCTAGCAATTCCTGCCCTGCCAAAACAGAGGCGAATCACTGAGCTAGTAAAGAGAAAGCATCATATCTCTGCCTCACCTCTAACTTTACAATTCGTGACGTGCCATTAGGCCGATAGTCAGCGATATCAACATCTCAGAAAGACCACGTATTATTGTCATTTGTCATGGTTGTTGTGAAAGGGGTTAATTTGAGCTTTTGTTTTCGGTGACTGTGATTGATGTCAGTCTTCATGGATCCTGAGTGTGTCCCTGGAAGCTTTCCTTTACTATTAATAAGGGACTTTCTTCAACGTGTTATCTCATAGCATCAGGGGCAGTGTCATCCTCAAGATGATTGGGATCAGCAGCTACAGAGAAAGGGAGAGGAAGACAATCTTGCAACAACAGACTGGAATGTTCCAACAATGAATCAGAATCTGAGAACATTACACTGGAAGGCTCCAACAATGGATCAGAATCTGAATGCCTTAGACTGGAATATTCCAACAATGCACAGGATTTTATCTTTGGGTCTTTACTGGCTTTCTCAGGATTGGCCATGGTTAAACTTGTGGAAAAGAACCGTACAGAGGTTATTCAAGCTGGGTACTATCCCATCCTTGCTATTATTGGTGTTCCTGGTAGACCAATCTCTGCCCATTCTAGAAACGATGGTGAAGGTTATTTCTATTTAATTTATTTATATTTTAAAAATACATCAACTGTTATCTTCAGTTTCAGTCACAAACTCCACTTCTTTACATCAATATCAGACTCCTCATTCATAAACATCCAAGAAGGAACAAGACTGTTCAGACTCTTGAGTTTCCCTTTTGCCCTGAACTGATTTATGTCTTTGTATTCTTTCTGTCATCAAACCTGCCTACACCTACCTTTATAATATTCCCAGTCTCCAACTCTGCCTCAGTGCTGTTGCTGAATAAGCCATCATCTGCCTCCTTCATAACTTCATATTTTACGGCTCCAGTTCTTTGCTGACAACTCTTCCAGTTACAAATATTTTGACCGCAAAATTTTTCTTGTCTCTCCAGTTATTTCATAATAGGGATTTCATATCAGAGGAATAATGTCACTGGCCGTGTAATTCAGATGCAATTTACAGGCACAAGTTATGACTTTAAAAGCATTGTTTCAAATCCTACCACAGCCGATGTTAGAACTTAAATTTGAATGGGACCAATTGGAATGAAACCTCATTTTACACCAGCAACCATAAACAAGCAGGATTTCTTTTATTAATTCACTGATAGCATTTGGTAAAGAAACTAAGTGTGACAAAAAAAAATCATCTCCATATTGTCTGCACAAATGGTCTCGCAGTCAACGGCAATTAGTGACGGATAACAAATGCTGCCCTTGCCAGTGATGCTGACATCCTGTGACACAACGCCATTAAAGGTGAAATAAACCAAGGATCCGTGAATAATGGAGATATGAAATAAAGTTCTCCAGTGTCTGAAAATTTTGGAGAATCTCAGCAAGAATGGCAGCGTCTGTCAGAGAAAAACAGAGAAAGAACAAAGGGACTGCTGATGATGAACGAGAAGGAAAATAAAGTGGGAGCTAATTCTAAAATTTCCAGTTTTCCCATATTCCTCAATATCATGTTTAAATTGAGTTATATTCCCTCTGTCCTTCTTCTCTAAATGTGGTGATCTACTCCATCTGCAATACAAGTGCTGTCATTATAGTTGCTGAGGTACAGAGAAAGGTAATGTTACATTGTCAACTGCTTCTGTAAGTGTGGGACTGTGCAGAGATGTAACGGCTTTTTTCCACTAAGAAGAGAAACGTGTGCGTTTCTAAATGCGTGCATCCTGTGTTTGGGGATTTGACTTGCTCTTGTCATTACAGAGTAAAGAGAGGTTCTATTGACGCTTTTTTCGGGTTTGTGTTATCAGCTGCTGCGTCCATTCAGGGAGACCCAAACATATGGTGACCCCTTAAACATCATGGCATAGACAGAGGACACAGGGGGCCAACACCTTCAACATATTGTCTAGCTATCACCATTGTTAACAGCTAACCCGAGAATGCAACGTTTTAAAAAAAGGTTTTGTGATTTACACATGAAAGAAGTGAAGCTACCACGGTCTTCTAACAGATGAAAGGCTTAACAGACAGTCAATTTTTCAATGTATATTTTCAGTTATATCACACGGTAAATTTTTGCTATAAATTCTGTGTGTTAGGATCGAGCCCTCCACTACCACCTGATGAAGGAGCGACGCTAGTGTGCTTGACACTTTCATTGTCCCTGACATTTTAATGCACAGTTACTGTGTGGTACTGAATTGAATATCACTTTGGACACAATCCTGTCCGCAGTCACAATACCATCATTCTGAAAGTGTTAACAATTCCGCACCACCTTCTGACCTATATGGAGACCATGGGTCGACTATCACGGAAATGCAAGACACCTTGGTTAATGGTTCAAAAAGTTGTTTTCATTCCTACTGCCAGAAAACCATGTTAAAGTTACACATATGGACTATGAGTAATTAAGCCAAGAGGAACAAGATGGTGCAGTCTATCTGCCTAGTCCCTACTCCAGCTGTTTGTGAAATTGAAGCATCTCTGACACCTTCCTGTTCCTGGGCTAGTGACTTGAGAAGCTGAATGACCGCTTTCTTTCCCTCAGTAAGTACTCCAGGTGCAAAACACTTTCTTTCTGATCCCGTGTAAGTGAGGGAGTGAGCAGGTTCCTTCTCTTACTGTGTATTTGGCAGGACGGACTGAATGAGCTATCACACATCTTGTCCAATAGTTTGATGGGTTGAATGACTTCCACATATTCTCGTGAACATAGATTGAGGTGCCGAATGAGCTGCACGTTTTACTGTGGAAATGTACATTGTCTAGCAGTGCTGTTACATGAATGTTATCCAGACTTTAACTGCACGATCTTGAATAGTGTCCAGTTCTTGTTACAAATGGACACAGACTGCTTCAAGAGCTGAGGAGGGTCATCTCGTTCTGAAAACTATGTAAACGTCAGTGAATATCCCCAATTTTGCTCACTTTGGACTCAATTGGATGAATGGCCTCCTTCCACACTGTAAGGATTCTATGATGATAAACTGGGGATGCCTGGGCTGAGGGAGCTACTCTGAGGATGTCCTGCAGTGATGCCCTACGACTGAGGTGACTGATGTCCACGAATAATAACATCTTCTCTTGTGCTGTGAATGATTTCAAACAGTAGATGAGGTCGTAATCAATTCTCAATAAGTGCGATTTTCCTCAGACTCCTTGATGTCAACCTCAGTCCATTACTGCCTTGAGTTCAGGGCCAGTCTCTCTGTCTAATCCCTCATGTACCGTCTTTTGTTCATATCAATAGGTAATGGTGTAGAAGCAGAGAATGTTTTCTTCAAACAGAGGGTAGTGACTGTCAAGAATTCTCTTACACAGACAGGTAGGGGAACTAGATCACTGAAAGCGACCAGTAGTGTCCCACAGAGATCAGATTCGGGATCTCTTCTCTTTATGATTTTTATAACTGACTTGAATGAGGAAGTAGAAGGGTGGGTTAGTAAGTTTGCTGATGACACGTAGGTTTGTGAAGTGGTACATGGGTGTTTGCAGGGCTTTTGCAACAGGACATTGACATAATGCAGAGCTGGGTTAGAAGTGGCAGATGGAATTCAAGCTGGAAAAGCGTGAGTAATTCCCTTTGAAAGCTCATATTTGCACAATATAGAATTATAGGCAGGGTGCTTGGCAGTGTGGAAGAACAGAGGAAGTTTGGCGTCCATCTCCATAGATCTCTCAAAGTTGCTACCTGAATTGATAGGGTTGTTAAGGAGGTGAATGGTGTGTTAGCCATCGTTCGAAGGGAGATTAACTTTAAGAGCCGTGTGTTTTTGCTGCACCTCTGTAGAGCCCTGGTTAGACCGCACCTGGAGTATTTTGTTTACTTCTGGTGACCCCATTATAGGAAGGATGAGGAAGATTTAGAAATCCTGCCTGGACAGGAGGGCAGGTCTTATGAAGAAAGGTTGAGGGAGCTAGGGCTTTTCTCATTTGCGTTAAGAAGAATGAGAGGTGACTTGATAGAGGCTAAAAGATGATGAGAGGCAAAGAGAGAGTGAATAGCCAGAGAATTTTCACCAGGGCAGAAATGTCTATCAACAGGGGTCATAAAATTAAGGTAATTAAAGGAAGGTTTACACGAGCTGTCAGCGGTTGGTTTTTTTTTCGCACAAAATTTGGTGGCTGTGTGGAATGCATTGCCAGCAGTGGGAGTAGAGTCAAATACGTGAGAGAAACTTGGGATATTCTTGGATAGGCACATGGAAGAAAGTGCACGGAAGAATGTAGGTGTGCCTGATCTTAGAGTAGGGCAAACGGATGGCACAACATCAAGGGTCGAGAGCCTCTACTGTGCTGTACTGTTCAATGTTCTGCGTTCGATGGAACTGTGTGTAGAGACTGGAGATGGATTATGACCTGTCAGAGAGTTGAGAGTTATGAAGATTTGAACTTAAAAGAGGATTTGAGACTAAGAGCAGATCAGCCACGATCTTAGTGAAAGGCAAAGCAGGTTTGGGGGCGGGGGGCGGGTTGCGAGGTGGTGAACAACATGCTCTTGTTTCTGATGTTCTCACATTCTGTTATTGGAAAGTTAGTGGGTGATATTTTCCTGGAAGGTCTGTTTGAATGTTGTAGCCTGGGAGACCAGAGAATTTTGTGAGCCATCTCTGGTTGAGGTATGGGGTCTGTATTCTCAATGAACATGGGTCTACAACATGACCAACAAATGACACACAATTTGCAGAATGACAGCTCTGTAAGGAGAGATGAGGGTTCTCTTCCATAATCATCCTGGGATTTCCAATTACATTTTCCAAATTACCCCAAACTGTATGTGACAGTATTGAGGGTCTGAATGGTAGTCTCTGTTTCTGGCACCAGTTTATAGCAGCAAGTGATCTCCAACTGCCCTCTCTAGCAGGTGTGAGGGGCTGAATGGAACACGGAAATATGGTACTGAGGAGCAGGAGTGGGTCATGTGATACTTCGAGCTTTTTCCAGCAGGCACTAAGATTGTGGCTGATCAGGGTGTGTTGTAAGCCCCACTTTACTGTTTGTATCACATTATCCGTGACTCACTTCTCTGTCAAATATTTAGCTAACTCAGCTTTGAATTCCTGTAATCAGAGAGACACCTCAAACATCTGGGGAAGAACATTTTCACTCGAAAGGCCCTTTTTAGAATTTTTCCTCATCCCTCTTATTCAATCAGAGAGTCATCCAGCGTGGAAACAGATCCTTTATTCCAGCTTTCCTGTGCTGATGATATCACAATCTGATCTAGTCCCACTTGCCAGCATTTAGCTCACATCGCTCGAAAACATTCCTATTAATGTACCTGTCCAGATACATTTAAACTTGTAACTGTACCGCTTTCATCACGTTCTCTGACAGCACTTTCCGTACACGCACCACCCTCTGCATGAAAAAGTTACCCCTAAGGTCTCTTCTAAACCTTTCCCCCATCACCTTCAACCTGTGACTCTACTTGTGGACTTACCCGCCCCTGAGAAAAGACCTTGGCCATTCAGGCTATCCATACCCCTTATGATTTTATAAACCCCTTTCATGTCACCCCTTAGCCTCCGACAGTCCAGGGGGAAAAGCCTCAACCTGTTCATCCTCTCCCTGTCGATGAAACCTTCAGGTTCCAGAAAACCATTATAAATCTTTTCTGCACCCTCTCAAGCTTAACAACATCCATCCTTTAGCAGAACCGAACAAATTGTACGCTGTATTCTGAATGTGGCCTCACAAGCGTCCCTATGCAAGCACAACATGCCACCTCAACCTCTATACGCAATGTTGTGACCGATTCATGCAAGCATGCCAACTGCATTGTTCACCACCCTGTATACCTGCAATTACACTTGCAAGGAACTATGAACCTTCCCCCATAGGTCACTTTGTTCAGCAACATTCCCCAGGGCACAACCTTGCTTTAACTTATCAAAATGCAAAACCTCATAAATATCTAAATTAAACTTTATCTGCCAGTCCTTGGCCCTTTGATGGTCAACGCTGCCGTTGTACTCTGAGATAATCTTCTTCACTGTCTAATGCACCGTGATTTTGATGTTATCTGTAAACTTACTAACCATGCCTCCGATATTTCCATCCAAGTCGTTTATATCCATGATGAAAAGCAGTGAGCTCAGCACTGATTCTTTCAGCACACCGCTGGCAACAGGCCTCCAATCTGGAAAATAATCCGTTACCTTCAGGACAATTTTGTACCAACTGTTAGCTTTCCCTGGATTCCTTGTGACCTAACCTTAGTAACCTGTCTACGATGGGGAACCTTATTAAACACCTTGCTGAACTCTGTGCAAACAACATATAAAACAGTGCCTTTTTCAGTCTTCTTTGCGACCTCTTCAAAATACTCAAACATATAAATGAGACATGATTTTCATCACATAAAGCCACCCTGTATAACTGCAACACAACTTCCCAATTTTCTCCTCCATGTGTTGACTGATAAATGCAAGTGTGCCAAAAGCCTTCTTCACTGCCATGTCCACCTGTGACTCCAATTTCAGAGAACAGTGTACCTAAATTTCTTTGTCCCTCTGCTCAACTGCACTCCTTAAGGCCCTACCATTCACCATGAAACTCTTACCTTGATCTAACTTTGCAAATATATTCCTCGTTTAAAAATATGTTGCAGGAAAAGCGCAGCAGGTCAGGCAGCATCAAAGGAGCAGGAGAATCGACGTTTCGGACATAAGCACTTCTTCAGGAATGAGAAGGGTGTGCCAAGCAGGCTAAGATAAAATGTAAGGAGGAGGAACTTGGGGGAGGGCGGTTGGGAATGCGATAGGTGGAAGAAGGTTAAGGTGAGGATGATAGGCCGGAGAGGGGGTGGGGGCGGAGAGGTCGGGAAGAAGATTGCAGGTCAAGAAGGCGGTGCTGAGTCTGAGGGTTGGGACTGAGAAAAGGTGGGCGGAGGGGAAATGAGGAAGCTGGAGAAATCTGCATTCATCCTTTGTGGTTGGAGGGTTCCAAGGCTTATGCAAGAACAGTTGATTCTCCTGCTCCTTTGATGCTGCGCTTTTCCAGGAACACATTTTTAAGCTCTGATCTCCAGCATCTGCAGTCTTCACATTCTCCGAAAAATATTCCTCGGCCCACTTCTCCAGTTGATCAAGGTCCTGCTGCAATGTCTGATATACTTCTTCACTGTCCACGATACCACTTATTTTAGTCTCATCTTCAAATCTACTAATCGTGCCTTGTACATTCTCAAGAATATCATTGACATTGATAATAAACAGCAATGGACCCAGCACTGACCCCAGATGAACGTCATATATCTCAGGCCTCCAGTCCAAGAGCATCCTTCCACTATTACGCTCTGCTTACTACCATCAAGCCAATTGTGTATCCAATTTGCCAGCTCCCTCTGGAATCCATGCGATTCAACCTTTTCAGAACAGCCTATCAATGGTAACCTTTTCAAAGGCCTTACTGAAAACCATACAGACTACTTCTACCGCTCTGCCCTCATCGATAGTACTCATCACTTCATCAATGAACTCAAACAAGTTTGTGATGCATGATCTCCCACTCACAAAGCCATGCAATCTGTTCAGTCTAAAAGCAACAATTAATAATAATTATTAAATTTAATAATAACAAACAATAATAAATAATAATAATAATATGACGTTTTCAGTGGAGAATAAACTATCCTTGTATGTTGTATTGGAACTTGCATCATGGGTGAAGGGCAGATAGATTTTGTACCTGTGTCATTGAACTTTTTTGCCAACAAGGAAGGGTGGCATGATGGCTCAGTGCTTAGTACTGCTGCCTCGTAGTGCCATGGATCTGTGCTTGATTCCAGCTTCGGGTGACTCTCTGTGTGGAGTTTGCACATTCTCCCTGTGTTTGTGTGGGTTTTCTCCGGGTGCTCCATTTTCCTCCCACAATCCAAAGATGTACAGGTAAGGTGAATTGGCCATGCTAAGTTACCCATAGTGTTCTGTGCATTCGTCAGTGATAAATAAAGGGTAGGACAATGGGATTGGGTGGGTACCTGTTTGGAGGGTCGGTGTGGCCTTGTTGGCCAAATGGCCTGTTTCCATTCTGTAGAAAATCTGTAAAAAAAAATTTCTAATCAAACGCTGTCTTTTCAAGTGCATGTATATCTTAGCCATCAGAGTCTTCTCAAGTAACCTACGTACCACAGATGTTAGACTTCCTGGCCTATAGTTCCCAGATTTTTCTTTGCTTCCCTTCCTCAATAATGGCACAACATTTGCTACCCTCCAATCTTCTGGAATCTAACCTGTGGCTAACGGTGATGCAAAAATATCAAACAGGTCCCCGTATTTTCTTCTGTAGCCTCTTGCAGTGTTCTTGGATGCATCTGTTTAGGATGAGGAGATTTATCCACCTTCATACATTCTAATACATCCAACGCATCCTCTCCTGTGATAATAACTCACCCCTAGATAACACCACGACCTTTATTAACGTCCCAAGTCTTCATGTATTTATCCACGGTAAAGACAGAGAAGAAATATTCATTGAGAATCTAGCTTATCTCCTACGGTTCCAGACATGCATATCCACTTTGGACCTTGAGGGGTCATATTCTCATTTGGTTATTCCTTTTACTTTAATATACTGAAATAACGTCTTTGGATTCACCCTAATCTTCTCAGCAAGGCTATCTTGTGCACCATTTACGCCCTACTGATTTCCATCTTCAGTAAACTCCTATATCCCCTACACACCGCCACGGATTCCCATGATCCCAGCTGCATGGACCTGAGCCACGCTTCCTTTTTGCTGGTCAAAGCTTCAATATCTCCTGGCATCCAGGGTTCCGTATTCCTCCCAACCTTGCCTTTTACCCTCACAGGAACATATAGACCTTGAACTGTAGACATTTCACTTTTAAAGTCCTCCCACTTGCCAGAAGTCCTTTCGCCTGCAAACAAACTCCTCCAACCAACCCCTAGAAGCTCCTGTCTAATCAGTCAAAGTTCGCCTTGCCCCAATTTAGAACTTGAACAGTTTGTCCTTCTCCATAACTATTTTAAAATTAATACAACTATGGTCTCTGGTCCCAGAGTGCTCCCCCACTGTCACCTCAGTCACCTGTCCTGCCCTAGTTCTTAGAGTAGGTCAAGTTTCGTCCCTTCCCGAGTTGCACCCTCTACGTACTGCTTGAGGAAACCTTTCTGAACACACTTAATAGATACAGCCTATCTAGTCCTTCATTCTATATCATTCCAGTCGGTGTTAGGAAAATTGAAATCTCCTACTATGGCAATCCTATTGACCCTGCAAGTCTCCCCAATCTCTTTACATATTTTTATTCCTCTAATTCCCCGTTTACTAATTGGGGGCCTCTAGAACAACCCAAAAACTATCACTATTCCCTTCTTATTTTTTAGCTCCACCCA
Organism: Chiloscyllium plagiosum; assembly: GCF_037043375.1. Lineage (NCBI taxonomy): Eukaryota > Metazoa > Chordata > Chondrichthyes > Orectolobiformes > Hemiscylliidae > Chiloscyllium > Chiloscyllium plagiosum. The sequence continues at coordinate 66,954,157 of NW_028270176.1, read as the reverse complement.
CAAATCCTCACTGGATGATCCGTCAATTATTTTATCTCTGATTACTGTTGTGATACACGCCTGAATCAAAAAAGTAACTCCCCGTCCCTCCTTCCTCCGTCTCTGTCCCGCATAAAGCACCTGCACCCTGGTGCATTAAGCTGCCAGTCCTGTCCCTCCCTTAGTCATGTTTCTGTAATGGCTATACTATCCAAATCCCACATACCTATTTAAACCCTGAGTTCATCGGCCTTACCTGTCAGCCATCCTGCATTGAAACAGTTGTAATTTAATCCATCAGACATTCCTTGCTCCCTTTCGTGTTCCAGCCTAACCTGTCTCTCCACTTTTCTGTTTCTGATTACTGCATCTCTTTCCAGCCTCACACAAGCCTTCCTGCAGTTGAGGATCCCACCCCTCCCCAACCCCAGCCAAACTCGTTGAAACCCTGTTGTGGTTCTGTTCGCCGAGCTGGAAGTTTTTGTTGCAAACGTTTCGTCCCCTGGCTAGGCGACATCATCAGTGCTTGGGAGCCTCCTGCGAAACGCTTCTTTGATGTTTCCTCCGGTGTTTATCGTGGTCTGTCCCTGCCGCTTCCGGTTGTCAGTTTCAGTTGTCCGCTGTAGTGGTTGGTGTATTGGGTCCAAGTCGATGTGTTTGTTAATGGAGTTTGTGGATGAATGCCATGCCTCTAGAAATTGCAGGTAGAGGATCACGAGCTTGGGTTTTGCTGTTCAGCCAATGTTGGAGATGGAATCGCGAATAGTGAACAGGAACTTGCTTTTTTTTTAAGAAAAGCACACAATTCATAAACAACATGGCAGCCAAACCATGATTAATAGGCATGTGTCATCACAGAAAGGCCTGTATATTGATTGGACGAGCAAAATTGATGGACAACATGGACGACAGCAGTTCTTATTATATATTTCACGATGTTTAAGCATATTAAGGCTTACGAACACCGTGTGAGGAAAACTCCACTGAGGACATTTTATCCATTAACTAGAATGGGGAAGCCTCAATGTGTTGAATGCCCTACTCCTTTCCTGATGTTTCTGTGCAGTCTGTGGGAAAGCTCTGCAAAAGTTGTCAATAGTTCTTACATGTTCAGAAGGAAATCTCTTCAGGGTCGACAGGACTGTGTCTCCCGTAACCTTTTCCGATCCCGAGTCTGGTGCTGGGTATTGGGTCCGGTTTTACCCTTAAAGTACTCGAAGCAGTTTGATACAATTGAGAGACTTGCTTGGCCGTTTCAGAGACGATTGAAGAGTTTATCACATGTCTGTGTGTCTGGAGTCACTTTTAGGCCAGTTCAGGAAAGCTCGCGAGATTGACTTCCTGAAAGTACATTGGGGAAAGAAATAGAAGCTTACAATCGACAATGGCGTTAGGGTCACCATTACTGACACCAGATTTTCGATACTTACATGTTATTGTGGTTCTGTTCGCCGAGCTGGAAGTTTTTGTTGCAAACGTTTCGTTCTCTGGCTAGGCGACATCATCAGTGCTTGGGAGCCTCCTGCGAAGCGCTTCTTTGATGTTTCCTCCGGTGTTTATAGTGGTCTGTCCCTGCCGCTTCCGGTTGTCAGTTTCAGCTGTCCGCTGTAGTGATTGGTATATTGGGTCCAAGTCGATGTGTTTGTTAATGGAGTTTTTGGATGAATGCCATGCCTCTAGGAATTTCTAAAGGCATGGCATTCATCCACAAACTCCATTAACAAACACATCGACTTGGACCCAATACACCAACCACTACAGCGGACAACTGAAACTGACAACCGGAAGCGGCAGGGACAGACCACTATAAACACCGGAGGAAACATCAAAGAAGCGCTTCGCAGGAGGCTCCCAAGCACTGATGATGTCGCCTAGCCAGGGGACGAAACGTTTGCAACAAAAACTTCCAGCTCGGCGAACAGAACCACAACAACGAGCACCCGAGCTACAAATCTTCGCACAAACTTTGAATCATTGAAACCCTCTTTGCAACACTAGCAAACCTGCCTGCCAGGATACTGGTCCCCTTCCAGTTCAGGTACAACGCGTCCTTCCCGAACAGATCACCTGTGCCCCACAAAAGATCTTAGTGTTCCAACAATCTAAATCTCTGCACCCTGCACCAATTCTTTAGCCACCCATTCATCTGCCATATCCTCCTGTTCTTACCCTCACTAGCACGGAGCACTGGAAGTAAACCGGATATTACCACTGTCGCGGTCCTGTCTTTTACCCTTTTCCTCAGCTCTTTATAATCACTCTGGACTTCATCACTATGTCTACCTGTGTCATTTGTACTAATGTGCATAATGACTTCTGGCTGCGCCCCCATCCCGGTGAGAACGTATCACAGCCATTCTGCGACATTCTGGACCCTGGCACGTGGGAGGCTGAACACCATCTCGGATTCCCATTTGCAGCCACAGAATCTCTTGTCTGTCGCCCTCACTATCGAGTCTGAATAATTACTTCTGAAGTTATTCTGCTCGCACAACCTTCTGACAACGAGACTTTTTAAATGAAACAATTGGATTTGGCTGAATTGCTTTGCTTCAGGCAGTGGGGGGATTCCAATGAAATATCGTCATGAATCCTCCATGAGTGGGAAAGGCGACTTTTGTTTTCACTCCCACACGTTGCTGTGATGAGCGACATGGAAACAGAAAGGGAGCAATAGACAGTTCCTTCACAGAGAGGCTACATTTTTTCATCTCTAAGTTAAATCAATAACGTTATCAGACCCCAAACTGTGCCATGTGAGCTCTCCTTGAACATTGTCCGAATTATATGACACCATCACATTCTCAACTCCAGGTCAGTGCATTACAGCTGTTGTCGTGCACAGAATCAATTCATTAACAATAAATGGCCTTACTTGTTTTGAAGATAGAACATAGAACAATACAGCACAGAACAGTCCCTTCGGCCCACGATGTTGTGCCGAACATATGTCCGAGCTTAAGCACCTATCCATGTACCTATCCAATTGCTGCTTAAAGGTCACCAATGATTCTGACTCTGCCACTCCCACAGGCAGCGCATTCCCCACCACTCTTTGGTAAAGAAACTACCCCTGACATCCCCCGATACCTTCCACCCTTCACCTTAAATTTGTGTCCCCTTGTAACACTCTGTTGTACCCGGGGGAAAAGTCTCTGACTGTCTGTTCTATCTAATCCCCTGATCATCTTATAAATCTCTGTCAAGTCACCGCTCATTCTTCGCCGTTCCAATGAGAAAAGGTCTCGCACTCTCAACCTCTCCTCGCACGACCTATTCTCCATTCCAGGCAACATCCTGGTAAGTCTCTCCTGCACCCTCTCCAAAGCTTCCACATTTTCCTAAAGTGAGGCGACCAGAACTGCACACAGTACTCCAAATGTGGCCATACCAAGGTCCTGTACAGCTGCAATATCACCTCACGACTGTTGAATTCAATCCCTATGCTAATGAAGATCTGTTCATATGTGCCTGCATAATGTAAAAATAAGCGTTTCATGTCTTTGCAATATCTGTGTTAAGATGAATATGTTTTATTCTAAAACAAATACAGAAATTAATGGAAACACTCAGCCTGACTTGCAGCATCCATGAAGAGAAATCAGAGTTCAATTCTTCAGTCCAATGACCTTGCCTTTGAAAATGATTTATTCTGAAATTATTTCCCCAGTTTTATTCTCCCACACAAGAAGAAATATCCATCCGGTATTCACCAACTATACTCTTCTCAAGAACTTATATGGTCAACGCAACAACCCTCATTCTCAGGCTGAACTGTTAATTCTTCATAACGGAATGCCTTTATCCCAAGAATGAGAAAAGAGAAAAAAAAAACTTTGAAACGTTTTAAAAGCAATTTTTTTTTTCAGATTAGGCAATTATAACGACACATAATACTTCAGATGTGATCTTAGCAATGTCCTGTACTGATGCAGAAAAACATCGCTAAGATCATACCCAACACCCCTTGCACGAAACAGAATCATTCCATTTACCTTCCAAATCATTTGCTGCATCTTCAGAGTAACTTGATGTGAGTCATGTGCCAGAACACACAAATCCCTCGGTACGGCTGAGTTCTGCATTCTCCTTGCATTTAAATAATTTTCTGCTGTTTTGTCTTTTCCTCAAAACAGAAAATTCCCGTCTTCTATGTGTGTGTGTGTATATATATATATATATATATATATATATATATATATATATATATATATCGTACTCTCATTTTTCTCTGGTGAAGGTTTGCACACAACTGTCCTCTGTCTGTATGCCATGGCATAATGCCAGTCTATGTCCCATTGCAGACGTTCTGCACTTCCCGGGCTGTATCCCATTATAGACTCTCTGCCCTCCCTCTGTCAGTTTCCCATTGCAGACGATATGCCCTCTCCTCTGTGTATCCCAAATCAAACCCTCACCTCATCCTTCCGTCTGTATCCCATTGCAGCCGCCCTACCCTCGCCCTGTTTGCATCCCATTCCAGATGCTATGCCCTCGCCCTGTCTGTATTCCACTTCAGACGCCCTACCCTCCCCTGTCTGTATCACATTGCAAATGCACTGCACTACCCTGTCTCTATCCCATTGCAGATGCTCTGCACTCCCCTATCTCTATCCCATTGCAGATGCTCTGCCCTTCCCCGACGCTACCCCATTGCAGATGCACTGCACTCCCCTGTCTCTACCCCATTGCAGATGCTCTGCCTTTCCCTGACACTATCGCATTGCAGACGCTCTGCCCTCCCTCTACCTGTATGCTATTGCAGAAGCTCTGCCCTCCCCCTGCCTGTATCACATTGCAGACGCTCTGTCTCCATTTGATATCTTATTGAATGACTATCCTGATGCATGAGCAAAGTGAGCTCCATCCCTTTCATCCAATTCATTGGTATGGATTGTAATTTGTTGATGACATCACACAGATCCCTGAAGAATTCCACTAGTTACAGATTTCCTAACACAAATTGAATAATGATCTCTCCTCGACATTTCCAGACGCAACCTCAGGTGCCCCTTGGCCAGTCACCCTATTCATGGCCTTCATCATTTTATAAACTTCTAGAAAGTGCAAATGTGACTCCAATCAACACGAATGGCTGTACTTTTAGTCATCCTGCGTCTCAATTCTCAAGTTCAGTAGTCGTACCTTTTCCTTCTTCATCATGGCACTTTTCCAAAAATAGTTTAATCAACCTGTTCAGACATATTATGAAACAGCTCTGTGGGCTTTGAAATTGGAATTTTTGGCCCAGTGATAGGGAGACTACCATCATTCAGCATTAGTCGCTGAAGCTGCAACATGATGCTCCTGTATGTTTGTTCATCAACCTGTTGTAACATGCTGTGACACACCTCCACAGGACATGAATATGCACCATCTTCTCCAGAGATAGGGGCACTACCAGACCGTCATGGACTGGAATCAAATCCAGAGTTCCACCTCAGAGACGTGGGCACCATCCATTAATGAAGGCCTAAACTATGCTCAGATTTTGGGTAATATTTTAAGTGTATGGATTTATTAAATTCTGTTTAACATTACCAAATTATACAGGGGACATTTCTGATTGAAAACAGTACAAGTTATTCGCCTTAACTATAGGATGTTGAGTGCATTTGCTGTGCCATTGAGATAAACTATGAAGATCTTTAATTGTTTGGCTGTCATTTCTGGTTGAAATGGCTATTATCAGTAGTCTGCTATTTTTGTGGAAGAAATCCTGCAAACACACGCTCCACTATGAAGGATCTCGAGTAGATATCAAGACTGAACACCAGAGATAAGGAAGGAGCACAATTCTGGTCCCAAAACACCGATCACTATTTCAAATCTCGAACATGTGACTTCCCTCTTCCTAAAATCATTCATTGATACAAGGCAGGTGTTTCGTTTCCAGCTTTTGCTTACCGATTCCTCCCTCTGCCTGCGCAAGGCAAACCAAGCTCCGGGTATTTGGGAAACTCAAGGCTGGTGTCTGTCGTCCTTCTGGAGAGGGGATTGTCTTTTAATCCGAAGGAGAAGTATGAGAGGGTAGTAATATCATTCACTGGGCTGAGGTGTAGCAGGTGGAGTATAATTTAGATACATGTGAGGCTTTGCATTTTGGTGAAACAAACAAGGGCAGGGCTTACACAATTTATGCTGTTATATAGAAAAGAGGGACCCACGGCACAGGTATAATTCTCTGAAGTTTGTGGCGCAGGGTGTTTAAGTTTATGCATTGCTCAGATCTTTGAGGTTAGAAGTTGGGAAGTCATGCTGAGATTGTGCAGGACATTCATAAAGCCTCTTCTGAAGTAATATGTGCAGTTCAGTTATAGGAAGGAGATTATTAAGCTGGAGAGGGTTCAGAAGATATTTACCAGGATGTCACCAGTAACACCTCATCTTCTGCCTTTGAAGCCAGCAAACACACGGCATGAACATTGGCTTCACTGATATACAAATTTCCCCTGGCCAACCCAGATCCCAGATCCAACTCCCTAACTCACATCTGCCCTCTCGAGGAGACCTAATGTCCATCTTCCTTCCCACCATCTGTTCCACACTCCCCACCGATCTATCACTATCACCTCCTTCCTTCCCTCACCTATAACTTATCTTTTCCACAGCCTCAACCCATCACCCAGTTTCGTTTAACCCCCTTTTCCCTCCCCAGTCCTGAAGAAAGGTCCTGCCTGAAACGTCGACTCCTTTGCTAAACGGATGTTGCCTGGCTTACTGTGCATTTTCCACCACCATGCTTTGCCTACACTGAATTATCAAACATCTGCAGATCCCATTATCTTTTAGGTACAATTCCCAGTTAACATAACCATGTCGTTGTCTGTTATAACCGCACATAGTCTTAGGGATATTTTCTTCTCAGATCATGGAAGATAAAAGTTCTCTCAATGTCTTCCTAATATTGCAGTGCCTGATCAGTAGATACCGAACGTTTGTTTCAATTTAGAAACGTAGAAACATTCTGATAAACCTCTGGCATTGCTCCCATATCCAAGACAGATTGAATGTTTACACATGATTGTTCTACCAGACCCAACATTTGTTCCCTCAGTCACCCCCACATATCCCATCCAGAATGTGTAAATTTTAATCAGATTTTTGAATTGTTATAAAAAAGTATTGAATTGAAATGGGTTAACAGGAGTTATCTGTTCAGAGACTGTGATTGATGTCAGTCTCCGTGCATCCTAAATGTGTCACTGGAGGGCTTTCGTCTTCTATTAATTCGGGACTAGGTTCAATGTGTTATCCCACAGTATCAGCGGTAGCATCACCGACAGCACTAACAGGCATCAGCAGACCCAGACAGAGGGGGAGGAGAGCTCACAATCTGAGAACATTAGACTGGAATGTTCCAACAATGGATCAGAATCTGAGAACATTAGCCTGGAATGTTCCAACAATGGACAGGAGTTTATCCGGGAGTCTTTACTGGCTTTGTCAACCTTGGATCACTTTAGCATTTCGGATCTCTGATGTATTGTTGGTTATTCAAGCTAGTTACTATCCCATCCTCGCTATAGTTGGTGTTCCTGGTAAGTCATTCTATGTGGTCATTGAGCCAGGTTGGACTGAATTGCTGCTCATGTTAAGTGTGTACAAGAAAACTTTCTGATTCAGTATGTGGATGAACCTACTAGAGCAGGTGCAAAACTTGACCTACTCTGGGGAAATAAGGCAGGGCAGGTGACTGAGGTGTCAGTGGAGATGCACTTTGGGGCCAGCTACCATAATTCTATTAGATTTAAAATAATGACGGAAAAGGATAGACCAGATCTAAAAGTTGAAGTTCTAAATTGGAGAAAGGCAAATTTTGACGGTATTTGGCAAGAACCTTCAAAAGCTGATTGCGGACAGATGTTCACAGGTAAACGGACGGCTGGAAAATGGGAAGACTTCAGAAATGAGATAACAAGAATCCAGAGAAAGTATATTCCTGTTAGGACGAAAGGAAAGGCTGGTAGGCATAGGGAATGCTAGCTAACTAAAGGGTTTGATTAATAGAAAGAAGGAAGCATATGTCAGGTATAGACAGGATAGATTGAGCGAATCCTGAGATGAGTATAAAGGCAGTAGGAGCATACTTAAGGGGGAAATCAGGAGGGCAAATACGGGACATGAGATAGCTTTAGCAAGTAGAATTACGGAGAATCCAAAGGGTTTTTACAAATACATTAATACAAAATCATAATTAGGGAGAGAATAGAGCCCCTCAAACATCAGCAAGGCAGCCTTCGTGTTGAGCCACAGAAAATGGGGGAGATAATAAACGAGTATTTTGCATCAGTAATTACTGTGGAAACGGATATGAAAGGGATAGAATGTTAGGAAATAGATGGTTACACGTTGAAAAATGTCCATATTACAGAGGATGAAGTGCTGGATGTCTTGATACGGGACCTGAAAGGTGTACCCTAGAACTCTGTGAGAAGCTGGAGAAGTGATTGCTGAGACATTTGTACCATTGATAGTCACAGGAGAGGTGACAGAGGAGTATGGCAAACGTGGTGCCACTGTTTAAGAAGGGTGGTACGGACAAGCCAGGGAACTATAGGCCAGTGAGCTTGACGTCGGTGGTGGGCAAGTTGTTGAACGGAATCCTGAAGGACAGGATGCACATGCATGTGGAAAGACAAGGACTGATTAGGGATAGTCAACATGGCTTTGTGCGTGGGAAATCATATCTCACAAACTTGATTGAGTTTTTTGAAGAAGTAACGAAGATGGCAGAGCGGTAGATGTGATCTATATGGACTTCAGTAATATATTCGACAAAATTCTCCATGGGTGACTGGTTAGCAAGTGTAGATCTCATGGAATACAGGGACAACCAGCCATTTGGATACAGAACTGGCTCAAAGATTGAAGACAGAGGGTGGAGGTGGAGGGTTGTTTTTCAGACTGGAGGCCTGTGACCAGTGGAGTACCACAAGGATCAGTGCTGGGTCCTAATTTCTTTTTTGTCATTGACATAAATGATTTGGATGCGAGCGTAAAAGGTACAGTTAGTAAGTTTGCAGTTGACAACAAAATTGGAGGTGTAGTGGACAGCGAAGAAGGTTACCTCAGAGTACAACAGGATCTGGACCAGATGGGCCAATGTGCTGAGAAGTGGCAGATGGGGTGTAATTCAGGTAAATGCGAGGTGCTGCATTTAGGGAAAGTAAATTTTAGCAGGACTTATATACTTAATGGCCGGGTCCTGAGGGGTGTTGCCGAACAAAGAGACCTTTGAGTGCAGTTTCATGGCTCCTTTGAAGTGGAGTCACAGGTAGATAGGACAGTTAAGGCCACTTTTGGTTTGCTTTCCATTATTGGTCAGCGTATTGAGTATTGGAGTTGGGAGGTCATGTTGCGGCTGTACGGGACATTGGTTAGGCCACTGTTGGGATATTGTGTGGAATTCTGGTCTCCTTCCTATCAGAAATATGTTGTGAAAATTGAAAGGGTTCAGGAAAGATTTACAAGGATATTGACAGGGTTCGAGGATTTGAGATACAGGGAGAGGCTGAACAGGCTGGGGTTGTTTTCCCTTGAGCGTTTTCCCTGGGGTCGGGGAGTCCAGAACAAAGGGCATAGGTTTAGGGTGAGAGGAGAAAGCTATTGGGTCACACGGTGGCACAGTGGTTAGCAATACTCCTTCACAACGCCTCAGGCTGTGGACTCTCTGTGTGGAGTTTGCATATTCTCCCCATGTCTGTGTGGGTTTCTTGCCACAATCCAAACTGTGCAGGTTAGGTGAATTGGTCATCCAAAATTGCCCGTAGTGTTAGGTTAAGGAGTCAATGCAAGGGAATGGGTCTGGGTGGGTTGTGCTTTAGCGGGTCGGTGTGGACTTGTTTCCATGCTTTCAGTAATCTAAACGTAAAAGAGACCTAAGGGGCAACTTTTTCACACAGACGGTGGTACGTGTATGGAATGAGCTGCCAGAGGATGTGGTGGAGGCTGGTACAATTGCAGCATTTAAAAGGCACTTGGATGGTTATATAAATAGTAAGGATTTGGAGGGATATGGGCTGGGTGCGAGCAGGTGAGACTAGATTGGGTTGGGAAATCTGCTAGACATGGAAGGATTGGACTGAAGGGTCTTTTCCCATGTTGTACATCTCTATGACTCTATAACCCACACAGTGAGTTCGTAAATGCAATTAGTGTAAATGGTATTTGGAGGAATACGTGTAATTGGGAAGTTAAAGTTAGTTGGAGTTTGTTAAAGAGAATCAGAATGTAGAGGTAAAGAAGTCGCATAGTGTTGGTGAGAACGTACCTGAGGTATTGAGTGCAGTTTTGGTTAGCTTATCTAAGAAAGATTACGCTGATCACAGAGGACGTGAAATGGACATTCACCAGATTAATTCCTGAGATGACAAGATTTTCTGATGGGGAGATTTTTCTTGCGACCTCTCCAGTTTCAAAGCATGAGAGGTGATTGCAATGAAATTTCAAACATCTATGACACATGTGATGAGGTGGAAATAAATAGGATGTTTCTTAGCTGTCTACTCTATATTTAAGACAAATAATGACAGGATAAGGGATATACCATTTACGACTGTAATAAGGAGGAAATTCTCCCTTGGAGGGGACTGACTAGCACAGGGGCAGGGCAAGATCAAGGAGAATCCCCAGATATTCTTCACGTATATCAAGTGGAACAGAATAACCAGGGAACATGTAGGGCCTATTAGTGACTTGCCAAGTTGCATCCCAACTCAACTTCATGGTAGAAGGGTGTTTGTGTGACTGGATCCCAATTTCCCCTGGTGTACATTATCATTTGTGGTATTCATAAGTGATGTGAATGTGAAGTGGGTATGGGGAGTGTGATAAGTAAGTTTGTGTTTGACACAAAGATTGGCCGGATGGTTTGCAGTGAGGAGGAAGGTCTTATTTTACAGGAAGATACAGATGGAATGGTCAGATGGTCAGATCAATGGCAGATGTAATGCAACCCTGATAAATATGAGGTGATACACTTTGGAAGAAGGAACCAGACAGGGGAGTACTCAAAGAATGGCATCACACTAGGAAGGTCAGAGCGTGCTTCTCCACACATCCCTGAATGTGACTGGATATGATAATTAATGAGTTCAGCATGACTGTAGATAAAGCCTTTATTCATTGACCCAAAGATTATACGAGTGTTATGTAGCATTTTGGTAAGGCCAAGTGAAATGTTGTGTGCAGTTCTGGGAGCCACATTACAGGATGGATGTGATTGGACTGGATGAGGTGCAGAAGGGATTCAACAGGATGTTCCCTGGGATGGACCATGTGAGCTGTGGAGGGAGGCTGGGTAAGCTCGAGTTATTTATTTTGGAGCAGAGGAAGTTGAGTGGGTAAGTAATTCAGCATTAAGATTACAAGGGGCATGGACAGGGTGAATAGACAACAGCTGTTCTTTTTAGTCAAAGTTTCAGCTTCCTTACAGTCAGAAACCAGGGAATGGAGAATGGAGAACAGAGAAACATGACACAACTACTTCACTTCTGTCTACACAGAAAAATACATAAACAAAGCCTTCCCAGCAATAGGAGAAAACCGGAGTCTGGTGAGAAAATGATGTAGAATTAAATTAGTAAATAAACTAATCTGGAGTAATTACTGGAGCTGAAAATAATGGGCATAGGAAAAAATCAACACACATTGATGAAATGAGAAACATACTTGAGAAACTGACTGATAGATTAATTACAGAAAAAAACAATAGAGGCACTGAACTTGGATTTTCAGCAAGAATTTTAATAGAGTCCCAAGGGTGCAAAGTAAAAGCACATGGGATAGGGGGTAATATATGAACATGATGTTAAAATGGGAGTGTTGACAGGAAACAATGAGTAGGAATAATTGGATGGTTTACAGTTTGGAAGGCTCGAGAGGCATCGCAATGATAGGTGCTGGGACGTCAGATATTCACAATACATCCCAAACATCTCGTTGAGGGAATCAAATGCAAAGTTTCCAAGTCTGCTGAGGGAACAAGGATTTTGAAAAGTGAGGAGGATGTGAAACAAACTTCAAGGTGATTGAGGCAAATGGAGTGAATGAGTAAATATGTGGCAGATGAAGGCAGTGTGGATAGATGTGATGTTGTCTACTTTGTTGGGAAACATTAAAATTCCAGCCAACCATTGGAAAAGGGAGTGGTTGAGAAATGTCGATCTATGAAGGGAACTGCACTTTTCTTCTGTAATTGTTTGGTCAGACATCTGAGTTCCATGCAGGGCAGTGGGTTCTGAAGATTGAAGCCAATACTGGGAATACATTGGCACACCGACCAGTTTACGCAGACCCATCATGTGGGGAGCTGTAACATTGAAAAGGATATGGGATTTCCCTGTACACCAGTCACTGAAAGCAAGATTGCCGGAGCAGAAAGAAGTCAGGAAGATAAATGGGGGTTGACCCTCATTTCAGGTGGATTTGAATCCAGGAGTAAGGGTGTCTCAGTGCAGCTGTACAGGGCCTTGGTGAGACCCCATCTTGAACATTGTGCAGTATTGTGTGTTGTTTTGGTCTCCGTACCTAATAAAGGACAAACCTGACATTGAGGGAGTGCAGCGAAGGCTGACCAGACTGATCTCTGGGATGACAGACCTTTTGTGGAGCAGGGTTTGGGGCGATTGAGCCTGTATTCCATGGGGTTTAGGAAAATGAGTGGCGATCTCAGTGAGATATATAAAACACTGACAGGTTTAGGTAGATTGGAAGCAGTGATGATAATTCCCCTGGCTCGGACGTCTAAAACAAGAGGCCACACTATTAGGTACAGACAGGTCACATTGCATTTAGATACGAAGAAATGTCTGCACTCAGAGAGTGGTGAACCTTGGAATTCTCTCTCTCATAAGGCTGTGGAAGACAAGGCACTCAGGACTAATAAGGATGTCTAGACACCGAAAGGATGGGGGAGAATGCAGGAGTATGGTGTAGAAGTAAAGGGTCGGCCAACATTATATTGAATTGGATAGCAAACTCGACAGACCAAGGGCACTACCGCAATTCCTATTTTATAGCTTCACAAGGTTAATCACATGAAGGGATGTGTACAGTGTGTGGGGAAAGTGCATTGAGGAGATGTTCAGACATTAACTAGAACGGGGAAAGCTCAATGTGCTGTATGGCCTATTATATTCCCGATGTTTCTGTGCAGTTTGTGGGAAAGTTCTGTAAATATTGTCACAAGTTCACAAATGTTAGGAAGGACGTCTCTGCAGGGTTAACAGGACTGTCTTTCCAATTCCCTTTTCTATAATAAGGCTGGGGCTGGGTGTTCTATCAGGTGTTATCCTTTAAGACGTCGGAGAAGTTTGATACAATAGAGTGTCTTGCTTGGCCTTTTCAGAGAGCATTGAAGAGTTTATCACATGTCTGTGTGTCTGGAGTCACTTTTAGGCCAGACCAGGAAAGCACGGGAGATTCACTTCCTGAAAGTACATTGGAAAAGCAAATTGGTGTTTACGATCAACATTGACATCAACGTCACTGTTACTGACACCAGATTTGAGATCTCGATGTTTTATTAATTGTTCTTAACTTCCATCAGCTGCCAGAGCATTATCCTGGTCTGGATTATTCATCCAGTGTATTTTCCAAAACAGCACCATCTCCAAATGGGGGGCTATCAGAAACCACACAGAGCAAGTTATGTCTGTGCTGCTTGACAGCTCTATGAAAAGTCAAGGCCGATTGCCTTTGTCGTATCTACTGTGTTCAGCTGTTTCTTCATGTCACGTGCAGCAAATCGAATTGGTTGAAGACTGGCATCTGTGATTTTGTGGGCATCATGATGACGGTGAGTTGAATCGTCGACTCATCACTCCTGGCTAGAATGGTACAGATACTATTTCCTTGTTTTTTACACTGACGTGCAGAGCTGATCCATTAATAGAATGGGAATAATTGTGGAGCCCTCTCCATCAGTTAGTTGTTTAATCGTCTATCACGATTTTTGGCCGGATGTGGCAGGCTGCAGAGTTCCATCTGGGTGTATTGACCTTATGACAATTTCTCTCTCTCTCTATCATTAGATTTGGTTTCATTTGATTTGATAGGAGTCATTGCCGCATGTATCTAAGTAGAGTGAAACTCTTTGTTTATACACAGTTCTGGCAGATCATTGTGAGAGTTGGAGCTGCCTTTTTTTAAGAGACATGGAGTGGCCGAAATTTAAAAGTCTACTTCAACTGTCTGTTTTTGAAGACCCACAAAATAGCCAGAAATTAAAACAGATTGCTTCAGCATTAGTGAAAAAAAGGGAATTGAGAATGGCATTATTCCAAGGCAAAAGAAAGGATAATCTGATTTGCAAGATTCTGAAACATGCCAACATAGTGGTAAAGAAGGTTCTTTTTTAAAAAAAAATGATGATTTGTAACAGAACACGGATGAAATAATGTAATTGTAGTACAAAACCTTTGAAGAATCACTACAAAAGGTTACTTATTCTGATCTCAGTAAGGATTCTTTTCATCCACAAAAACAGCAACTCAAGTTATCTTTCAGAAGCTAGCTGCGCCTTTGAAACTAATTACAATAGTAATAAGTTCTAGTTAAACATTTAGTAAATAATTATGGGCACAGATTTTAACGTAATTATAAAACCTTAAAGAGATGCCTGCATGTCTTGTCTAATTCGCTGAGAAAAATGTTAACAGTAGAAATAATAATGATATTACGAATTTCGTAACAGAATCAACTTTGTTATGTAAAATGTGACCACGGAATTTGATAAGAGATAGCCTGCGCATTGGAGAATAGAATTCATGCAATCCTTCAGGATAAACAATGAGGGGTATGACTAAAAAGAGCCCATCCACTAACTTTGGAATGCATTATAGAAAGATTCGAGGAGAAAGTGAGGTCTGCAGATGCTGGATATCAAAGTTGAAACTTTATTGCTGGAACAGCACAGCAGGTCAGGCAGCATCCTGGGAACAGGAGATTCGACGTTTCGGGCACAGGCCCTGAAGAAGGGCCTGTGCCCGAAACGTCGAATCTCCTGTTCCCTGGATGCTGCCTGACCTGCTGTGCTGTTCCAGCAATAAAGTTTCAACATTATAGAAAGATCCCAAGGACTAGAGATAACAAAAATCGTTAAACATCCGAAAAAAAAGAAGCTCGGACTGTGCATGCGAGTGTCCATCATTGATCAATTGTTTTACAAGATTGGTTCTGCAGAAGGGGTGTGGAGGGGACACTGACAAAGTTGTGTACGATCATTGCAACACAGAACGTATAAAAATACTGTCTTTTTACTGTAAAATCGAAGTGTGTCATTGATTTGCCTTCTGATCTGAGCTGAAGATTAAGGAAACGAATGTCTTCCCATGTCAAAGCCAGATTCGAGGAATATCCTTTGGTATTCTCCCAGCATTAACCAGGTTTTGCTTGAATTAAAGTTCATTCCGTACCTGTGTCCTGTCTGCCTCCAGAGTCTTTGATCCTAGCTGGGGAATGTCGCTCCTACAATAAGCAAGGACATATAAATCATAGGGTAAAGGAAAAACTTAGACTGAGGCATACAGGCTACACCAGAAAGGACATGCAATAGACAGTTAAACAGAGTCCAAAAGGCCAAGTGATTTTTTTTCCTCTACAGTGAGAAGTGATTTAATTTAAATAGACTGAGTGAACAGCAGCAGAAACTGAGAACCCCCTCAATACTGAAATACAGCGCCAGAGAATCTCAATGATATGGATCACTGACAGAGGGGAAATCAGCATCTCAGCTATGGGCCAAATGGTGATTGAAAAAGATTGCACACCACTTCCCTGGTTTTCTAATACACATTTCAATTTATGGAGCTCAATATCGTGAGTGTGTCTTATTTCTTATTTCCCAAAGTTTAGCATGGACAGAAAATCATTTTGTCGCCGTATTTTGTGTTCAATAAACAAATTTTACTCCTCATTCCTCACTTTAGATGTATCCTTGAATCTGTTCTTCATATGAGTTATGAAGGGTAACATTCCAATACTGATGACTGAGGAATATTATTTTCCATCCCTCCAGTCTGAACTGCCATAACCCACAATTCTCCCTGTTTTCTGTCTCCTCCACAATACCATAATCACAGTGTAATTGAAGTCCAGTAAATGACATTTCATCACAGTTCACTAACATCGATAACATTAATAGCACAGGCCTCATCTGCCTCTCTCTGAATCTGGAATAACAATCTTAATTGCATTTGTCACGTTCAATTCTTTGTTAACATATCCATGCCATTTGTCTGTTATAACCCCATGTTTCTCAGACGCACATTCGCCTCAGATCATGAACTATAAAAATTGTCTCAGTGTTTAATTGAAATTATGATGCTTGATCAATAGTTCCAGGATGTATGTTTCCATTTATAATCAGAGACGCATGCTTCCGTTCTGATTAACTTATGGCATTTCTCCTGCATCCAAGACAGATTGAATGGTTACACTCAATTGATCTACGAGCCTCAAGATTTGTTCCATCAGTCGCCCTCACATAGCCCATCCAGAAAATGACAGTTTGAATCATTGTTTTGAATTTGAATAGAACAATATTGAATTGAAAGGCGTTGGCTGGAGCTATTTGTTTTGTGGCTGTTATTGATGTCAGTCTCCGTGGATCCGAGATGTGTCACTGGAGGGTTTGCCTCTTCTATTAATTAAGGACTCGGTTCAATGTGTTATCCCAGTATTGGCGGGAGCATCAATGATTGGACGAACAGGGATCAGTAGCTCGAGAGACAGGGGAGGAGAGATCAGAATCTGAGAACATTAGACTGGAATGTTCCATTAATGGATCAGAATCTGTGAACTTTAGACTGGAATATTACAACAGACAGGGGTTTATCCTTGCGTCTTTACTACCTTTCTCAGACATTCCATCTGACCATTAAGCTGAGTTGAACTGAATTGCAGTTCATATTCAAATTTTAAAATTTGGAAGTCATCATTTTCAGATCCTGTCAAAAATTTCACACCTTACTGATTATAACTAGCAAATTACTATTCACAACTTACTCAACAATACGCGAGGAGAAACTAGACTGTTCCTAATCTCCATTATCTTTTTTCTTCATTCATATTTACATTTCTGCATATTCTCCCCACTCACCATCCTGCCCAAGGCCACTATCAGGATATTTCAGTCTCCTTCTCAGCCTCAATGCAACTGCTGAATAATCCATCGTTTGTGCCTTTGGTAGATCCAGATATAACCGTTTTAAGTCCCTTCTAACTATGCTTACGTCACAAAATATTTGCACTTGAGATGGTTAGTTTGTCTTCTCCACAGAATCTGTCAGATGGGCAGACAGTGCAAGGTGGTCAAGTCATTGACTCATAATCAAACGGCACAGAATAATAATCTTTTGGTGTCTCATGAAGGAAGTTCATGGAATGCACTGAAATCAACACCACTGGTTTTCAACAGAAGCATATCTGTTCGCCTCATGTCCTTTAGAGAAGGCAACGGGTTATCCTTTCATGTTCAGGTCTCTGTGTGACTGCAAACCCACAGCATTGTATGTAACTCTTTGTTACCCTGTGCAACAGCTGAATCAGCCACTCAGTTCAAGATCAGCATAACATGCTGGCCTGACTAGAGCTGCACACATCCCGTGAGGGAAGAACAAAAGGAAAGATAGCTCCCTTTCTCTGCCTGATTTCCACGTTCCTGTAAGTCATTTCCATTCAGGTAGGTGACCTGTTTCAAGTGAATTCTTTCTGATTGAGTGTCCCTCTGAAAGTGATATACATCTCCATCGACACCTTTGGTGTTGATTGACGCACAGATGTAAGAAACTTCAAAATTCCACATCATTCGCAGTGCAGAGAGAAGGAATGGCTTTTTTTATACCACAGGAAAGAAGCTGAGACAGCTAAGTGAGGGAATAGAATTATTGTGATCAACCGTAGAGTGTTGTTGAGATAGCATTTGGAATATTGTGCACAGATTTTCTCTCCTTTCTCAGGAATAATCCTCTTGGCAGAAAGAGTATAAAGGAGTTTCACCAGACTAATTTTTGGGATGATTGTACCATCGGGAGTGCATGAGGATTAATCTGTTGCGCTTTGAAGAATAAGAGGTGATTGCATTGAAACTTAATCTGATGGACAGTCACTCATTATATTCCAAATAGAACTATTACGGTGATAAATTCCATGTTTTTATTTACTTGATTTACATGATTCTCGAATGCTTAAAAGACTCTGAGAACGTTCCGCTCACTCCACGCCATTCCCCATTTCGATTGAGAGAGAGAGAGCCAGTATTTAACGACACTCTTCCAACATTAATTCAGTGCATTTGGTGTGTGATCATACATAGAACTTCACGTTATCCACCATCGCGACAGGAGCCACACACCTTCATTCTAAATCATTCTATCCCCACCAGCTTCTGACCCCCACGGATGATTTCCACATATCCATGTAACCAGCTTGACGTGCTGAATGAGCTCCTCTTTTAACTTTGGAAATGTGCAGTGCCTGGCAGCACTGTTACATGAATGTTACCGACACTTTAACAGTACAAACGTGAATTTTGTTTTGGTCTTGCTGAATATGGACACAGACTCGTTCAGGAGCTGAGTGGGGAAAGAATGTTTTGAATATTGTGTGATCTTCAGTGATCACTCCGCTTCTGATCTTGGGATAGATGGGGGGCGCCGGGAATGGGGGCACATAGACGTTGACGAAGGAGTTGAAGATATTTGTGATGAGGAAGTTAATCTGGGGATCTCCTGAAGCGATGTCCCGGCACTGAGAGGATTGTCGGCCACCGACCACAAACATCTTCCTTCGTGCTCTGAAAGACCCCAACCAATGAGGAGTTTAGACCTGATTCTCATTAAGCTCAAATAAGTAGGTGGTCCCGATGACATCCTCAGTCAACTACTGCCTTGATATCAAGGCCATTCACTCTTTCCTGAGCCCTTGTGTTCACCTCTTGTTCATATCAATAGGTGACGGTGTATGTGTAGAGAGTGTTTTCCTCTCACAGAGAGTAATCAATGTCAGGACTTATCTGGACTAGAGAGTTAGGGGAGCTACATCACTGTAAGTACTTAAAGAGGTGGTGCATGAATCTTTGATCTGTCAGAGAGCTGAGGAGTGTGAAGAACTGGGCATTAAGGAGGAGTTAATGCTAGCAGTAGATCAGCCATGATTGTATACAATGGCTTGACCGTCCGAATGACCTATTCCTGTTCCTTATGTTTTCATTTTCTGTAATTTCAAAGTAAACGGCTGTAATTTTCCTGGATGTACTGTTATTGTATGTTGTAATCAGAGAGACCAAAGCATTTTTGAGTAATCTCTGAGTGAGGTATGGAGCTTTATTCATAACGAATCCTGGTCTAGACCAAGACCAACAAATTAAGCACAAGTTGCAGAGAGGCGGCACTCTGTAAACAGACCAGAGGCGTCTTTCAAAACCAGTCTGAATTTCCAAATAACATTTTCCAATTCGTACCAATCTGTGCGTGACAGTTGTGAGGGATTAAATGAAATCCTGTGTTACTGTGGACCAGGTATTTGGAGCAAGTAGCCCCCATCTGCACCTTACAGGAGCTGTGAGAGGCTGAATGCACCATAGTAACACGGGACTGTGGAGCAAGAGTGGGTCATCAAACACTTTGTCACGGCTCTACCATGCACTATGATCTGATTAAGGTCTCAGCAGCACTTTTCTGTCAGTGTACCATTTCCCTTCATTCATTTGTCTTTCAAATGTCTTACATAGATAATTTTGAACAAATAGAAATATCCAGGCATCACAATCTTCTGTGGAAGGGAATTTACACTTTACAACACTTTGAGAATATCTTGTTCGTGGTCTGACCAATGTTGGAGGGTCACTCATGTCTTTTCCCACTCCTCTATTGTTGAAAGCAAATTTTAAATGTAACCAGTTGAGTGCTGTGTCCAATGATATAGGTATCGGACTGTGTAATTTTCTAGAAAAATCTGAGACACAGAAAGTTTAACTGTGGACAAATGGTAAAATGATAGAGTGTCTCAAATATTACTCTGACTTTGGACTTATTCTGCTCACAGAAATATCTGGGAATGCGGATTTCTTCCTGGAACAGTTTGATTTGACTGAATTCCCTTTATTTCGAGGTGTACAGAGATTCCTATGAATCCTCATCAGGAATCCTCCGCGAGTGATAAAGATGACTCAGGATTTTTGTGTTCTCACACCTTGCTTTCAGGCAGAACAAAATAAGAGAGAGAGAGAGACCAATTGGCTGCTGCTTCTGAAGCAAGTAATATTTGTCTCCGTCTCTGTGTGGAAAAATCCAAGAATGTCAACTGTACACCAAACTGGAGCATGTGCACTCTCCATGTACATTCTCTGGAATGGGTGATAATAGTCTGTATGCTGTATGCAGCATCATTGTTGTTGTTGTGCACAGTGCCTTGCATTAGCAAAAGAAAATAGTGTGCCGTTTTGTGATTTGATGAGATGTTTATATGCATCTGCGTAATTTTTAAAAATGGGTTAATATCTTCATAATATTTGTGTTAATACCAATGCATCTCATTCAAAAAAATATTATCTAGCAAGAGAAAATATGTATCCAGCTGAAAGACTTCTCTGAAAATCGTGGTTCAATAGGATTTCTCATCTTAGATCTAAACAGATAATCTCCGATAACAGAAGGCCTTTATTTCAGGAATGAGTAAAGGGAAGCATCTTTGAACATCTCTGAAAGGAATTCTATCCGGTTTTTAGTTTAGAGGATCAGACCTGCACCCAATGTATCTGATGTGGTCTCAGCAATGCCCTGTACAGATACAGTGAAATATTCCTAATTAAACCCAGTACCCGTTGCTACAAACAACATCACTCCACTTACCTTCAGCACACTTGCTGCATCTGCAGACAGACTTCATATGATTCATGTACCAAGAACATGAAAAACATCTGCAATCTCTCTCCATTTAAATTGTTCCCGACTGCAATAGACAACTCACATTATGTTATTACTGCTGAGGGTATGCTCACTAACCTTCCCTGTCTACATCATAATGCAGATTCACTACCTCCATTTGAAGATCTCTTGAATGATCATTTTGGTGTACGAGGTAGTTCAGCTTTGATCTATTCAGTCCCTTCATGCAGATATTTTACATAGATTATTGATCATTGATGACTCTAAAGTGATTTCTGAGTCAAAACTAGTTACAGATTTCTTTTAAAAAAAGATCATATATCTCGACTGTCTATTTCCTGTTAGTGACAGCATCCCTGTTCCTGTGCAGCTGTTCAGGCGGGTTGAATGGCCTCGTCCTGGGCTGTGTAATGTACTCAACGAGCTGAATTACTTCATCCTATATTCCTGTGTAATTCTTTGGACGGGCAGAATGGTCTCCTCCCGTCTCATTGTAACGATCCGGGCTGAATGGGATGGTCCTCTACCCTGTAATCGCATTGAGGGGTGGATTGAGGAAACAACACATGGGGTAGGGGCAGCAGTATATCTCTGGAACAGCCGGGAGCGTGCATTGAGGGAACAACACATGGGATAGGGGCAGCAGCATATCTCTGTACAGCCTCGAGGGATGGATTGAGGTAACAACTCATGGGATAGGGGCAGCAGTATAAATCTGTAACAGCCTCGAGGGGTGGATTGAGGGAACAACAGAAAGGGTAGGGGCAGCAGTACATCTCTGTAACTGCGTCGAGGGGTGGATTGAGGGAACAACACATTGGAAAGGGCAGCAGTTGGCCATTTAGCGGCACCATTCAGAATGATCATGGCTGAACCGAGTGTGTCTGACCATCCGTCTCCTATCTGTTCCCAATAAACATTGACTCACCTTTCCGGCAAAGATCAGTCAAGTTCAAACTAAAATACCTTAATTAACCGAGTCTTCACTGCTCCCTGAGGATGGCGACACCACAGATAGCACAACAGTAAAGGGAAAGGGACATCCTTCTTTCATTGTGGGACACATTTAAAAAAAAAACGGTGTTGACCTCACATCAAATCACTGCCCCTTTTCGGATATAATGGTACAATAACCAAGAATCGAAATTAACCATTGTGCCCTCCAATCTTTTCACACATTACCACTGACTGTTTCCAATCAAATATGTTGCTGCTGCTGTCTCAGGAAGAGAATACCTGATAGCATAACACCACACGAGCATTAATAAAGCAGCAGAATTAGACAATTTGGCCTGTCGAGTCTGATATACCATTCAGTCATTTCTAATATGTTCCTCAACATCATTCTCCGACCTTCTCCCTAGAATCCTTTATCTACTTATAATTCAAAAAACTTATTTATTTGTGTCCTAATGGCACTCGCGTCTTTGTCTTAATGTGTATTTAAGTGTGTGTGTCCATGTGCTTGTTATTTTTTGTATTTGCGTGACTATGTCTGTCTTTGTATCTATCTGTCTGTGTGTTTCTATCTATGTTTGTGTCTATTTGTGTGTGACTTTTTATGTCTTTGTGTGCTTCTACGTGTGTGCTTGTTACCTCCTTGTATGCATTGTGTATGTTAGTATATTGGGGTATTTACCAATCCGCCTGTGTATTTCTATGTGCAATCTCTGTGCAATGGGTTATCTGTTCTTCTGCGAGTGAGAGAGATGAGGTTGGAACTGACAGTAGGTTTGAATTGCGGATTGCTCTTCAATGAACACTGCTTCTTATTCGGTTGGTGGGACGTGCTTTGTTTCAGAATCTCCACACAAGGCCACATGGTCCTCTCTGGCTTTCTCCAGATTCCATCCCACATATCAGGGTAGGGGGATGAGGGAACTGATATCCGGCACTCCACCATCCGGCTTGGCCCTTTCTGTCTTATTCAAGGCTGTTTCTCCTGGAATGGGAGAAAGGGAGGGAATGAGTGAGGGTGGGAGTGGATGGACCTGCTGTTAGTACTGGACTAGGTGAGGTGTGACATGGTGAGGTGGCCGGAGGGAGTCTGTCCACATTGTTGTATCCATGTAGTGCTATTAGCGTGCGGGGCCATTGCACCAGGGACAGGAAATGTGGGGGATGGAAGGTGGTGAATTCAACAGTGAGCGTGGTCATGCTTGAGCCTTATTTGGAGATAGAGTGTGAGCCTTGGTCGAGGGTAGGTGCTATAAGAGACATACAGAGCATGTGAGGAAGCAGTGAGAATATAAGGTGACACTTATCCTGACAGAGCGGAATAGATATTGATACTCGTCCTGTATTTCTGGACATGTCTTCAGCTCATCTCAGCATCGTAGTAAGCCTCCCCGAATGTCTTATCCAAGTCTATCACTAATAGCGACACAGGCTGTGTTCCTCAGATTCCACAGAATGAGTTTGGGTGGGTCTTACAAATAGCAAGGAGAAACAGACTTGTGTTATATATCTGAACCAAAACTGTCGCGCAAATATTTTGCATCATATGCTCTGGAAATTATATGTGCAACTATACTCAAAGGGAAGCTATGACATACTGATATTATCGCTGGACTCTTAACCCAGAGACCCAGGTAATGTTCTGGGGACATGGTTTCAATGTCAGATTGTGGAATTTGAATTCAATAAGTATCTGGAATCAAGGGTTTATGATGATCAGGAATCCATTCCTGATTGTTGGAAAAACTCATCTGGTTCCTTTAGGGAAGGAAACGGCTGTTCTTATCTAGTCTGGCCTGCATGTCATTCCAGATCCAAGGCAATGCTGTTGACTCTTAAATGCCGTCTGGTATGGCCAGTAAATGCTGGTTATCCAGAGAAGACCTCATCCTGTGAATGAGTAACAAATACTCGTAGGTTCTGCAATAATAATGGATGGTGTCAAGTTGCATCGAAACTGAGTTAACTAAGTGACTGCTAATATTGTGAAAAATAAATTCCTTAAGTGTATATTAGGTAGGTTGAAGAGTATGTTGTGAACCAAACTAGAGAGCAGATCATTTCGGATTTGGTGTGTGATACTGTTTAAGGATGATCAGTCATGATCATATTGAATGGTGGTGCAGGCTCGAAGGGCAGAATGGTCTACTCCAGCACCTATTGTCTTTTGGCTGTGGTGTGGTCGGAAGGACTGATTACTAACCTTACTCTGAAGCAGCATTGAAGGAATAGTGACATTAATATTTTGTATTTTATACGGTGTCTGCATTCAATGTGGAATGTTTGAACATTCTGGTCAAATATCATGGAAGCCCAGAGGCTAGAGTGTCAAGTTCGCTCCAGTGAATTGGGAAAATACATTATAACATTCAGTAGGAGAGCAATGGTTGTTAGACCCATATAGTCTTACAGCACGGAGACAGGCCATTCGGCCCAAACTGGTCCATTCCGAACAAAATGTCCATTCACACTAACCCCATTTCCCTGCCATTTCCCTGTATCCTTCTTATCCTTTCCTACCTGTGAATTTGTCCAAATGTATTTTAAATTTTGTGAACGTACCCGCCTCAACCACTTCTGCTGGCAGCTCATCCCATATGCATACCACCCTGTGTGTAAAAGACATTTCCCCTCAGGTTCCATTTTACTCTTTCCCTCTGACCTGAAATTGATGCCCTTTAGTCCATGATTGCCCATTCCTGGGGAAAAAAAGAATGAGTGCATTGACTCTATTCATGCCTCCCATGATCAGATCTACCTCAGCCTCATGCATTCGAAAGTAAAAACTCCTAGCTTGTTCAACCTCTCACTATAACTCAGACTATTGAGTCTTGACAACATCCTTGTAAATTTCTTCTGCACTCTTTCCAGTTTAATAACATCCGTCCTCGAGTAAAGTGAACAAAACTGAACATGACGCTACAAGTATGGACTCGCCAACATCTTGTATAACTGCAAAATAACTCCCTAATTTCGATACTCGGTGCTCTGACTGATGAAGGCCGGTGAGTCAAATGCCTTTTTCAGTGCCTTGTCTACCTGGGATTCCACTTACAGAAAACCGTGCACCTGAATTCCAAGGTCACTCTGTTCCCCTGCACTCCTTAAGGCCTTGCAATTCACCATGAAGCTCCTGCCTTGATTTGACTTTTTAAAATGCAAGAACTTACACTTATCTGAATTAAACTCCATTTGACATTTCTCGGCCCAATTCCCCACCTGATCAAGGTCCTGCTGTAATTTCTGAGATTTCTGATAACCTCCCTCACTGTCAACGATATCACCTATTTTAGTGTCACCTTGAAACTTACAAATCATGCCTGTACATTTTCATCTAAATCATAGATATGTGTAATATATGAATATATAGTCCCAGCACTGACCGCTGAGGCATTCGACTCATCACAGGCCTCCAGTCTGACAATCATCCTTCCACGATTACCCTCTTCTTCCTATCATCAAGCTAATTTTGGACCTAATTTGCCAATTCCCCCTAAATTCCATGTGATCTAACCTTCCAGAGCAGCGTACCATGTGGAAACTTATTGAAGGCCTTACTGAAATCTATATATACAACCATGCCCTTGCCAAAGTTACTGGTCACTTCATCAAAGCAGTCTAAAAAATTTGTGATCCATAATCCCCTATTCACAAGGCCCTGTCTTTCCAAATGCATATATATCTTCTCCAGCAGAAGCTTCTCAAGTAACTTACCTGCTACAGATTTTAGGTTTACTGGTCTATAGTTCCCAGGTTTTTATTTGTCGCCCTTCGTGAATAACGGCACAGCATTCACTACCCTCCAGTCCTCCAGGACCTCACCCATGGGCTACCGATGATGTAACAGTACCAACCAGGGCCCCCGCTATTTCTTTCCTGTCCTCTTGCAGTGTTCTTGAATATATATGGTCAGGACCAGGAGATTTATAGAAATACTACAAAGTCTGAAAAATATGTCTATTTATTTCAGGTAAAACACCCAAGAGTGAGAAAGTGAGTTAACAATGATGAGCATAATAAATTAAAGATTATATTAATCACAGGAAGTGACTTCAGAAGAATTCCACACAAGAATCCTGAGAATTCTCAGAAATTTACAATCCAGGAAAGGAGGGCCATGAAACGGGTAAGGAAGTCAAAAAGCGAACATACATGCAAACAAACAGGAACACGAAGACTGCATAAATCTATGTTCTATATTTCAAAGGAAAGAGAAAAGCATAGTCAAATGTGGTAATCTTCAATCAGGAGAGACGAGTTTATTGTGGGTAACAGGGAAATGGCCAAGCAAATAACCAGTTACTTTGATTCTGTCTTCATGGAGGAAGATCCAGAAAATACGACGTCATCATATAGGACTTGTTGATCGACAGACATAAAGTCAATTTATATCAGTAACAAGACTCTACATGAACATGGAGCTGGATTGAGCATTGCTTACCTTGACAAACCAGATGTATGTCTTACCAAAATCTTCAAAAATAAACCACTAATAGAAGTATTGTTTGCACTGTCGATGACTGTGTTATAGATGAACGGTAGTGATCCAAGCATCTACAAAGAAAGAAGAGATAGTGTGGAGAACTGCAGACCAATTAACTTGACATTTGTGGGGAAACTGTTGGAGTCTATTATATAGCATGTGATATTCGTTATATAGAAATTAACAGCAACATTGGAGAGAATCAGTATGCATGTCTGAAAGGGAAATCATACTTGACAAGCTTTGGAATTGTTTGAAGTTGATTCTTACAGCACACATAATGGGGAACCAGTACAATTGGCATATTTTAGATTATCAGAAGGCTTTCTATAAGAACTCATATAATGAGTTCGTAAATGCAATGAATGTGAAGGGTATTTGGAGGAATATATGCAAGTGGTAAATTAAAGTTTGGATTGCCTTCTTTTAAGGGAGTCAGAATATGTATATGAAGACATGTTGAAGCAGTTTAACAGAGTGTTGGTGAGTACTGTACCTGGAATATTGAGTTCAGTTTTGGTCACCAAATCTGAGAAAGAATATACTGACCACAGAGAAAGTTCAATGGACATTCTCCAGATTAATCCCTCAGTTGGCGAGATTGCGTGATGAGGAAACTCGGCCTGTGTTCTCTAGAGTTTCAAAGAGTGAGAGGTTGGTCACAGTGAAATTTAGAAAATTCACAAAAAAATTGACAAGTTGGAAATAAACAGAATGTTTTTTTTCCGGCTGCCTAATCCAAATTCAAGGGAAATAGTGCCAGGATAAAGGATAGACCATTTAAGACTGCAATAAGGAGGAATTTCTGCACGCTTGGGGACTAACTAACAGAGGGGCATGGAAACCTGCTGCCAGGAATAGATTACGGAGAATTCCCAGATATTCTACAAGTGTGTCCAGCGGAACAGAATGACCAGGGAACAGGTAGGACTCATTAGTGACTTGCCAAATTGCATCCAAATGAAGTTTAGTGATAAGAGACACAAGGTGGTGGTTGACTCCTTGTGTGACTGGAGGCCAGTGTCCAATGGTATACTACAGGGATCAGTGCTGTGTCCCTTATTATTTGTGATTCGGAGGTGCTGGTGTTGGGCTAGGTGGACAATGCTAAAAATCGCATAACACCAGATTATAGTCCAACAGGTTTATTCGGCGGCACTACCTTTCGAAGTGCTGTTTCTTCATCAAAGCGCGCAATCACCTGATTGAGAAGTAGTGCTTCGAAAACTAGTGCCTCCGAACAAACCTGTTGGACTCTAACCTGATATTGTGTGGTTTTCAACTTTAATATTTGTGGTAATCAAAAATGATGTCGCTGTGAATATGGACGAGGGGTGGAGAGTGTGATAAGTAAGTTTGTGTTTGATACGCAGATTGGCCGGTTGGTTGGCAGTGAGGTAGAAGGCCTTAAGTTACGGGAAGATACAGATGGAATGGTCAGCTGGGAAGATCAATGGCAGATGGAATGTAACCCTGATTAATATGAGGTGATGCACTTTGGAAGAAGGAACCAGACGGGGGAGGACTCAATGAATGGCAGCACATTAGGAAGGTCAGAAGGTGCTCTCCACAAATCCCTGAATGTGATGACAGGTTAATACACAATTTGGGAAAGCATGGGGGACTGTAAACATAACCTTGATTCATTGTGACACAGATTATAAGAACTATTCGGAACTTTGGTGATGCCAACATGGAATACTGTGTGTAGTTCTGGGAATCACATTACAGGAAGGATGTGACTGCACTGGAGGGGGTGCAAAGGAGATTCACCAGGATGTTCCATGGGATGGAGCACATAATCTATGGAGAGAGGCTGGATAAGCTTGGGTTGTTTAGTTTGGAGGAGAGGAGGCTGAGGGGGATGCGATTCTGAAGGATAGGATTACGAGGAGCATGGACAGTGTGGATGGACAGCAGCTGTTCCTTTTAGTCAAAGGGCCACACTTTTAAAGTGAAGGGTTTGCGTTTTCGTGAGGATTTGAGGATTGCTTTTCACCCAGAGTGTGTTGGGGTCTGAAATGCTTTTCTTGAGAGGCGAGTTGTCATGGTAACCTCAAAGTCAATTAGAAAATACACGGTAGTGCACTTGAAATGCCTTAACATTCACGGCGACGGTTGTTGTGTCGCGAAGTGTGTCTAATGTAGACCGTGCTGTATTTCTGATACTACAGAGTCTTTGCTTCTGTGATTGTATGGCTGTTGAAGGCCAATCACTGAGTACCTTAAAATAGGAATTGATAAGATTCTGAAGAATATCTTAACAAAGTTTTTTTTTTACGCAGAACCTGTAATATTTTCTGAAAATATGTCAACGGCAAAATTAGGGGAAAAATGTGCACCTTTCCTACAGTTTGATACCAGATAATTGAGGACCGGAAAATAGCAGAACTATGGGGCAAATACATCAGTTATGCCTTCACAGAAGAAAGCAAAACAAAAAAGAAAACTTCCGAGCAATACGAGAAAACTTTAGTCTGCTGAGAAAAAGGGAATAGAATTAAATTATCAACTAAACAGTACAGACGAAATATCGGACTGAAATTAATGGGCATAGACAAAGTCAACAGAGATTCATGAAATAGGAATCATATTTGAGTAAGTGGCTTTTAGCAAAATTATGTAGAAGCTATCAATGCAATACGAGTGGAATTTCAGAAAGATTTTTGATAAAGCCCCAAGCCTATTGTGCAAGTTTGAATCCTGTGGGATTGGGGCTAATACATGGACATGGTTCTCGAAGGACAGAGCTGGCAGGAAACAGTGAGTAGGAATAAAACAACTTTTTTTTAATGGAAGGCTCAGAGTATACAGAAAGTATCGTGGCTTGGGAGCCAGCTATTGCCAATACACATCATATATTTGGTTGAGTGTCTCAAATGCAATATTCCCAAGTTTGCTGATAGCATTAAACAACATCAGCTTGTGAGTGGGTGAGGAGGATGTAAACAAAAGCTCCAAGGTGACTGAGATAACTGAAATGACTGGTAAAATACGTGGCGGATGGAGAGCAATGGGAGAGATGAGATGCTGTGTACTTTGATGGGAACAAAAGAATGGCAGCCTATCATTTGAAAAGGGAGTGGTTGAAAAATGTTGCTCTATAAAGGAACTTAAGCTGCATTTTTGTTTATTTCTGTGCATCGTCCGAATCCATGTAAGGCAGTGAGTTCTGAATCCAGGAGTCAATACTGGTAATGGCATTGGCACGCTGACCAGTGTATATAGACCCAGCAAGTGGGGAACTGAACAGCCAGTGGGCGGCACGGTGGCACAGTGGTTAGCACTGCTGCCTCACAGCGCCAGTAGACCCGGGTTCAATTCCCGCCTCAGGCGACTGACTGGGTGCAGTTTGCATGTTCTCCCGTGTCTGCGTGGGTTTCCCGGGGCCTCCGGTTTCCTCCCACAGTCCAAAGATGTGCAGATCAGATGAATTGGCCACGTAGTGTTAGTTAAGGGGTAAACGGTAGGGGTTACGTTTCGGCGGGTTGGTGTGGACTTGTTGGGCCGAAGGGCCTGTTTCCACACTGTAATTTAATCTGAATATTCAAAAGAATCTGGATCGCCCTGTACACTAGTCACTGAAAGCAATATTTCAGGAGCAGCAAGTAGGGAAGAAGATAAATTCCAGTGGGATTTGAGTACAGGAGTAAGAGTATTTTACTGCACCTATACAGGGCCTTGGCGAGACTCCATCTAGAACATTGTGCAGCATTGTGTGCAGTTTTGGTCTCTGTTCTCTCAATATCAACCTGATATTGACAGAGAGCAGTAAAGGATGACCAGACTGATCTCTGGGATGACAGACTTGTTATGGGATCTGAGTTTGGGGGTCTAGACTTGTGTTCCATGCGGTTTAGGAAAATGAGTGGAGATCTCAGTGAAATATATAACACTCTGATTGGGCGAGACAGATTGAAAGCAGGGATGGTAATTCCCCTGGCTCGGATGTCTAAAACAAGGGGCAGAAGTATCAGGTACAGACAGGCCGCTTTGCATTGAGGTAAGAATAAATGTCTGCACTCTGAGTCTGGTGAACCAGGGGTACTCTCTCCCAGATCAGGCTGTGGCAGTCATGGCGCTGAATATAAATAAGGATTTCTGGAAATTAAAGGGATAGGGCGAGAGCAGGAGTACGGTGTGAAGATAGCAGGTCAGCTATCAGTCCAATAACACAGTAACTGTGTTTCTGTGCAACACTGTGTTGTCGAAAATCGTGCAATATTAATAATGGGGTGTATGGAAAAAAGAAGGTAAGGGGCGAACCCCCAACAATATCAGTAAAAACCAAAAATTAAGTTTGGTCTAACAACCACACTAGTTGAGTCTAAATAAATCTTTAAATCACATTTTGTAATGGAACAGTGCTATAAATCTAACACTTTCACACTGCAGTCACTCACTGGAGCACTGTACCTTTCACCGGAAAGCACGTGAGGGCTGAATAACCACGTGATGCCGATGGGGAATTCCGGGTCTCCTCAAGATTCTCTCCACAGCTTGAAATAAAGTTCTTTCTCAATGTAGTCTACAATTTCCAGTTTCAGGATCAGTTTCAAGGCCACCGGAGCGTATTGCATTACTGTTTTAGCTAACCACATTGTTTGTACACTTTGCAGAGAGAGGATCCTGAGGAAGGGTTTTGCTGTTCAGCTGGTTCCTGACAAGGAAGCGCGTCACAGTGAATGGGAATTAACTTTATAGAAAAAAGATTCGCGAATCACATTGCAGCCAAATTGTATTTAATCAACACGTGTTATCGGAGAACTGCCTGTATATTGAATGGAGGAGCAAAACTGATGGGCTGAAGGCACTCCAGCAGTTTTCATTTTATGTTTCACAATGTTTAAACATATTAAGGGATATGATTATGTCTGGAGAAAACTGCACTGAGGAGATGTTCGGCCATTAACTAGCACAGGGAAAGCTCAATGTGTTGTATGACCTGCTCCTGTCACAATGTTTCTGTGCAGTGTGTGGGAAAGCTCTGCAAATATTGTCACAAGCTCTCAACTGTTAGGAAAGAGGTCTCTGCAGGGTCGACAGGATTGTGTTTCCCATTCCCTTTTCTACTAACGAGGCTGGGGCCTGGGGTTCGGTACAGGTTTATCATTTAAGACCTCAGTGCAGTTTGATACAATTGAGTGTCTTGTTTGGCCGATTCAGAGATCATTGAAGAGTTTATCACATGTCTCTGTGTCTGGAGTCACTTTTAGGCCAGACCAGGAAAGCACGGGGGATTCACTTCCTGAAAGTACATTGGGGAAGGAAATCGAAGTTTACAACTGATATTGAACACAAGATCACTATTACTGACACCAGATTTTAGATCTTGATATTTTATTAATTGTTTTTAATTTGCACCAGCTGCCAGAGCATTAGCCTGGTCTGGGTTAGTAATCCAGTGACATTTCCACAACAGCACCATCTCCACATGGGGACCTGTCGGAAACCGCACTGAGCTGGTTATTTCTGTGCTGCTTGACAGCTCTGTCAAATTAGGACTCCCACCAATTTAACTGTCGTGATGGGACTGAAGGACTAGTAAAGAGTCAGATTTTTGCAGTAATCCTCCTCTAAGTGGATTGGATATAGTTGAGTAATTTTCCACATTGCTAGGGAGATGTCGGAGTTGGAGCTGGAATGAAACAGCTTCCCCAGGGGCACGGTTGTTGTGCAGCACAAGTCTTCAGTCCTATTGCAGGAATGTTGTCAGGGCCCACTGCCTTAGTCGTATCTACAGTGTCCAGCTGTTTGTTTCATGTCACCTGCAGTGAATTGAATTGGTTGAAGACTGCCATCGGTGATTCTGTGGGCATCATGGTGAGGGTGAGGTGGATAATTGACTCAACACTTCTGGCTAAGTATGGTGCAGATACTGCATCTTTTACACTGACGTACAGGGCTGTTCCATTATTTAGGGTGCGGATATTTGTGGAGTCCTCTCATCCAGAAAGTTGTTCAATTGTCCATCGACATTTATGCATGGATTTGACAGGCCGACGGAGCTTAGATCTGATTTGTTAGTCTTGTTATCATTTCTCCCTCTGTAGTAGATGTTAGTCCTGCTGTTTGGAGTGAAACCAGTCAGGTGTGGTCGCACTAATGGGTTGTCATCAGGTTTAGGTGCACGTGATTCCGACCCTGGCATGTTCGCACACACTCGTCACTGAACCATGGATCAGCTTGATGGTAATGGTAGACTGATGAAGTATCGTCGGCAAAATGTTACAGATTGTCATTGAATACAACTCTGCTTCTTCTGCTGTTGATTCTACAGCATCAGATGATAACCCAGTTTTAACTGCATTATTTACAATTCAATTCAACTGACTGTTCCCCATTTGACACCGAGACCCATTCACCGATCAGCCCTGTACTCAGTGACCTACTCTGGTTTCCAATGTGGAAATACTTCCATTTTCATATTCGCGTTCTGCTGGAGTCTTTCCTTGGTGCCTCGCCTCCATTTTTTTGCATAAATTCAATCCATTTAAGGTACTAATCTGAATCTTCTCCTTTCCATAATGCCATCTTCTGTATTTGAAGTGAGTGTGTTTCCCTCTGTTTTTCTCCCTGACCATGATTCAGAGCTCTGTAGTGTCAGTGATGCCAACCTTATGCAATTTTTGAGTCAATGAACTTGTGCACTATGTGCTATTGTTCAGTTCCCAGTGTACGGCGCTCCATGTTGGACAAGATGTTTTGGCATCTTTGACATACGTCATTGGAAATTGCTCAAAAACAGAAATTGCTGAAGAAATTGCGAAAGGTGTTGCAGCACTTTCTGGAGTGAATGCAGAGTTAAACTTTCAGGTCCAGTTAATCTATAAAGCTACCAGTATCTCCAGAATTTTTTGTACACTTATTTCCAGTGTCCATAGTTATTTGTCGAATTGAATTTTTTTTCTGTGCCTATTCATTTCTGGTGAAACTCAGCAGGTCTGTGAACATCTGCAGAGAAAGAGAAACAGTGTTAGCGTTTCCAGTGTGACACTTCTGCAAAACTGAATACAATTGCAATATCGTCTTTTAATCACTTGCCAGAATTGGGGGATGGGTGGCAGGGAAAGGAGGGTGTGGCAAAAGACAAACAGGCTTTTAGCAGTGGTGAATGAGAAGATTCTGTAAAAGGTGTTTAAATTAAAGTGCAAGTGGGGGAAAGGGGTTCACTCTATTGATTGCAAGATAAAGAAGACACAACCACACACAGTCAAAGGGAGGCGAGGAGGGAGAATGTTGACCATATGGTATTATATAGATATGGCCACAGATA
This sequence comes from Chiloscyllium plagiosum, assembly GCF_037043375.1. Lineage (NCBI taxonomy): Eukaryota > Metazoa > Chordata > Chondrichthyes > Orectolobiformes > Hemiscylliidae > Chiloscyllium > Chiloscyllium plagiosum. Next base: position 66,920,571 of record NW_028270176.1, on the reverse strand, counting down.
CGTTTTCACTGTAGTGATCAAAATCCCCTTTAAACAAAGGAATTCAGGTGCTTAACTTCTTATTGGCACTAGTAGGCGTTTTATGTCGCCTTAGTATTGTAACATGGAGAAAAACAAATAACAGAATGAAGATTGGGCTGAGTATTGGTTACCTGTGATGTTTAATATCGCTTCAAATTTGCAATGCTTATCTTTAAATGTTTATTCTTGAAGTTAGTATCAGATGGAGCGTAGAGATTGCGGGCTGACATTGTAGAAGCTTATAAAATCATGAGAGGAATGGATAGGGTGAATAGCCAAGATTTTCCACGGGCTGGGGGAGTTCAAGCATAGAGGGAATGGGTTTAAGGTGTTAGAGGGAATATTTAAAAGGGACGAAGGGAAAACGTTTTTACACAGAGTGTGGTGTAGGTATGGAATGGGCTGCCAGAGGAAGAGTGGTAGATTGCGTGTACAGCTGCAACATTTAACATCATTTGGACAAACATATGACTGGGAAACACTTAGAGGCATATGGGTAAAAGGAAAGCAGATGCGACTAGTATAGGTTGGAAAACTTGTCCAGCATGGACGTTTAGAAAAGCTTCACGCAGAGTCAGTGTGGGTGTGTGAAAGGGAAATGTTATTTTGCCTGTAAAATCATGCAAAGTACTTCTGGAGATGCCTGAAAATGTAACAAGCGGACTTGATAAAGGGGATCTGGTAGACGCAAAACGTTCCAGAGATTTTCCACAAGTATTACAAAATGATAGTTCTTACACAAAACAGAAGCTCTAGGACGTCGGATATTGTATTAACATGGGATGATGATTGGTGAACACAGAAATCAAAGAATCAGGATTCATGGATCTTTATGATAAACGTGTATCTGCTGGAGGACCACAGCTATCAGTCTGATGGCATGAGTTATTTACAATCTATACTGATAGTCTGAAGGAGGGAACTGAGTGCAATATATATCCGAGTTTGTGGATGACGCCCAGCCTGCAATTTCCACGTACATTTCCGCAACTGCACCTAACCATCGGAGTGGCCTTGATCTGCCCCTGTGTAGCAGGTCCGAAGGGCTGAATGGAACATCAGAACACAGGGCTGAGGAACACGAGGGGGCCATTCGGCCCTTTGACACTATTTCACCAGTAAATAAGGCCGTGGCTCATCTCATTGTGGTCCCAGTTGCACTTTGCTCTCCATCCACCATTATCTCTGATTCACCTGTCTATAGGCAAAGCCAGCCTCGGTATAATATAAATATCTGGCCACCCCAAATTCTGGGAAAGTGAATTCCCACTGGAATGAAATACCACTTCGTGATTTTTTTCTCACTCCAGTTGTGCCTGAGGATGGCGGGTGTCACTCTTTCCTTTTCTAGTCCAACTTTTCCACTGCTCACAACAAATTTTAAATGTAACCAGGTTGGTAATATGGCCGATGATAAAGGTCTCAGACTGGGTGAGGTTCAGTGACAGGAACAAGTCAGGCAGATTTCTTAAGTCAGCCACAAGTAACTAAGAGAACTAACGGATGCACATAGTGGATCTGTGGTTAGCACTGCTACCTCCCATCGCCAAAGAGCTGTGTTCAATTCCAACCTCTGGCAACCCTCTATTTGGATTTTGAACATTCTCCCCATGTCTGTATGGGTTTCCTACCAGTGTTCCAGTTTCCTCCCACAGTCCAAAGATATGCAGCTCAGAGTGGATTAGCCATGCTAAATTTCCCATAGTGCCCAGGGATGTGTAGGTTAGATAGGTTAGTGATGGGAAATGCAGGGTTACATGGATAGAGTAGGGTGGCAGGTCCGGGGGAGATACAGTTCTGAGGGTCAATGTGGACTTGATGGACGGAATGTCCTGCTTCAACACTATAGAGATTCTTTAAAAATGACAAGAAGTTTGGACTATACAAACACCCAGTGGGTATCTATCTGTTGCATTCTCCTCTAGGTTTTGTATGTTTCAATAAGATCACCTCTGATTCCATGAGTAACCTGTTAAAGCCTTCATAATATGAGGCCCTCATCCCTGAATACATGAAGTGAAACATCTCCGAACTGCTTCCAATTTAGTTATATCCTTTCTCAGGTAAGGAGACAAAAATAATCTCATACACAGTTGCGGTTAACTTTTATTTTCTCAGTGGTGAGAGAATTTGGAACTCTCTTCCCCGCAGAGCATTGGAGGCAGAGATATTGAATATGTTTGAGGCACAGACAGAAGTATCAGAAGTAACAACAGAGTCAAGGATTATCGAGGAATTTGGGCGGCACGGTGGCACAGTGGTTAGCACCGCTGCCTCACAGCACCAGAGACCCGGGTTCAATTCCCGCCTCAGGCGACTGTCTGTGTGGAGTTTGCACATTCTCCCCGTGTCTGCGTGGGTTTCCTCCGGGTGCTCCGGTTTCCTCCCACAGTCCAAAGATGTGCAGGTCAGCTGAATTGGCCATGCTAAATTGCCCGTAGTGTTAGGTATAGGGGTAAATGTAGGGGTATGGGTGGGTTGCGCTTCGGCGGGTCGGTGTGGACTTGTTGGGCCGAAGGGCCTGTTTCTACACTGTAAGTAATCTAATCTAAAAAAGAATGGGCAGCAATTTGCAGTGTAGGGGAAAATGTAGACAGTGATACAAAATCACACCGCTCCAGAACATCCAGGAATATAATGCAAACCGAAATGATAATATTAATAAAATGTTAAGGGGGAATCCAAGATAGTAACGATCTGGAAGGTGTGCTTTGTTGGGCTCTGCATCACAGCACGGGCAAAGTGTTCCCTAACCCACTCCATCCCACCAATTTACTTAGAATTCAACCCTAAAAGAGTGATAGAAGCTTTACTGATCCCGGTGGAAATGATAAAACACGGGAAAGGATCGAGTAAGTCCCAACAAGTGGTGCCCCCGTCAGAAGCATCGAGCCTGCCTGAGGCTGCAGCTGCAACCCACTCTGCTCGTTCCATAGACCCAGTGCCTCACCAGGCCTTGGTCACTGAGTTCACCAAGTTATGTGAATTGATTGAAGCCATGATTGAAGAAGGGTTCAGCAGAGGCTAGAACCACTACCACTCTCAGACGCGCTCCAAAAACACGAGCAGCAACTTGACAGCCTTGGAAACAAAATGGACGATGTCAAGCGCCGAACTGCATGACAGAGTCTGCGATAATAAATTCCTCACGAGAGAGGATGCTCACCGTTGAAAAACAGGTTCATATCTTAATTGAACATGATGACGACCTTGGGAACAGGGGCAGGATGAAGAATGTTCACGTCGTCGGTCTGCTGGACCAGACAGCAGGTGGTCAGCCAGTGAGGATTTTTTGAGAACTGGCTGCAGCGATTCCTTCACTTCGAAACTGAAGAGGGACGGGTGAAGACTGAGACAGTCCATCGGGTTACGGTGCACAGATCAGGCTCAGAATAGCGCTCTCGCCCTGTCCGCGTGCGGTTACACAGTTATGGGGATAAACAAAGACTAATGGAAGCTTCCAGAAGCCAGCGGCAAGATCCAATGCCTTTAATTCACGGGCTCCAGGATTATGTCCTTTCGGAACGTTTCGGCGGCTGTGATTCAGAAAAATATCTTTTGATGATATAGAACATACAACATTACAGCGCAGTACAGGCCCTTCGGCCCTCGATGTTGCGCCAACCTGTCATACCAATCTGAAACCCATCTCACCTACACTATTCCATGTACGTCCATATGCTTGTCCAATGACGACTTAAATGTACTTAAAGTTGGCGAATCAACTACCGTTGCAGGCAAATCATTCCATACCCTTACTACTCTCTGAGTAAAGAAAGTATCTTTGACATCTGTCCCATATCTATGACCCCTCAATTTAAAGCTTTGCCCCCTCATCTTCGCCATCACAATTCTTGGATAAAGGCTCACCCTATCTAACCCTCTGATTATCTTATATGTCTCTATTAAGTCACCTCCCAACCTTCTGCTCTCTAACGTAAACAGCTTCAACTCCCTCAGCCTTTCCTCGTAAAACCTTCCCTCCATACCAGACAACATCCTAGTAAATCTCCTCTGCACCCTTTCCAAACCTTCCACATCCTTTTATAGTGCAGTGACCAGAACTGTACACAGTACTCCAAGTGCGGCCGCACTAGAGTTTTGTACAGCTATAGCATAACTTCATGGTTCCTGAACTTGATCCATCTATTGATAAAAGTTAAAACACTGTATGCCTTCTCAACAACCCTGTCAACCTGGGTGGCGAATTTCAAGCATCTGTGTGCCTGGACACCGAGATGTCTCTGCTCATCTACACTACCAAGGATCTTTCCATTATCCCAGTACTTTGCATTCCGTTTACTTCGACCAAGATGAATCACCACACACTTGTCCACATTAAACTTCATTTAATACCTCTCAGCCCCGCTCTGCAGTTTATCTATGTCTCTCTGTAACCTATAACATCCTTCGTCACTATCCACAACTCCACCGGCTTTAGTGTCATTTGCAAATTTACTAACCCACCCTTCTACACACATCGAGGTCGTTTATGAAAATGACGAACAGCAGTGGAGCCAACACCGACCCACTACTAACTTAACTCCAGGATGAACATTTCTCATCAACCACGGCCCTCTGTCTTCTTTCAGCAAGCTAATTACTGATCCGAACTGCTATATCTCCCACAATCCCATTACTCCGCATTTTTTACAATAGCCCACTGTGGGGGACCTTATCGAACACCTTGCTGAAATCCATATACACCACATCAACCGGTTTGCTCTCATCTACCTGTTTGGTCACCTTCATAAAGAACTCAATAAGGTTCGTGAGGCACGACCTACCCTTCACAAAACCGTGCTGACTATCCTTAATCAATTTATTCTTGCCTAGATGATTATAACTCCTATCTCTTATAATCTTTTCCAACACTATATCAACAACTAAAGTAAGGCTCACTGGTCTATAATTACCAGTGTTTTCTCTACTCCCCTTCTTGAACAGGGGAACCATATTTGCTACCCTCCAGTCTTCTGGCATTATTCCAGTAGACAGTGACGATTTAAAGATCAATGCCAAAGGCTCGGCAATCTCCTCCCTGGCTTCCCAGAGGATCCTCAGATAAACCCAATCCGGCCCAGGGGACTTACAGACTTTCACACTCTGCAGGATTTCTAATACCTCCTCCTTGTGAACCTCAATCATAACTAGTCGACTAGCCTGTATCTCAGTAATCTCCTCGACAACATTGTCATTTTCTGGAGTTAATTTTGTTGAAAAAATATTCAGTTAGTGCTTCCCCTATCCCCTCTGACTCCATACACAACTTCCCACTAATATCCTTGATTGGATCTAATCTTATTTTCGTCATTCTTTTATTCCTTAAATATCTATAGAAAGCCTCAGGGTTTATCCTGATTCTATCAACAACTTCTCATGTCTTGTCCTGGCTCTTCTGAGCTCTCACTTTCGGTCTTTCCTGACTACCTTGTAACCCTCAAGCGCCCTAACTGAGCCTTCACATCTCATCCTAAAATATGCCTTCTTCTTCCTCTTGACCAGAGATTCCATTTCCTTCGTAAACTATGGCTCCCGCACTCTTCAGCTTCATTCCTGCCTGACAGGTACATACCTATCGAGGACACACAGTAGCTTTTCCTTGAATAAGCTCCATATTTCTAATGTGCCTATCCCCTTCAGTTTTCTTCTCCCACCTATGCTTCCTAAATCGGGCCTAATCGCATCGTAACTACCTCTCCCCCAGCTCTAACTCTTGCCCAGTGGTATACACCTATCCCTTGATATAACTAAAATAAATATACCAGAATTGTGATCGCTGTCACCAAAGTGCTCACCTGATTCCAAGTCTAACACCTCTCAAGAGAAGAGTAAGGGAACTCGGGAATCAGTATTCCCTCTGGTACCCAACGGTTCTCCATATTGAATTTAATGGATCCATGAACTAGTCTGACTCTGCAGAGAAAGCGAAAACTTTGTGGAAATTTTAAATTCCCCTATCGATTTTTTTCGTTTTTTTGTTTTTTTTATTTGTTTAGTTTTGGAAAGTTTTGAGAGCTTGTCAGTTGTAATAGTTTTCAATTGTGCAGTTTTTAAGCTCTTTGAGACTTTGTTTATTAATGATAAGTAATTCGAGTTCTTCCTCTATCGAGTTCAAGTGTTGCTACAGTCTGTTCTGGAAAATGGTATGCTTAAATGGTGTACCTGGAACATGAAGGGGAGCCATTGCCCAGTCAAGAGGAAAAACTTACTTTCTAGTCTTAAAAAAGAGAGGGTGGATTTTGTCCTAATGCAGAAGATGCACCTCGATGACTTGGAACATTTGATGTTACAACAGGGCGGGGTTGAACGGGTTTTTATTTTCGTCTTTTAATCCTAGGAATAAGGGAGAAGCCATACTGGATAAGAAGAATCTTCCATTTAAATTGCGAATCCCACAACTGGGATTGGACAATATTCACCACTATTAGTGATTTACTCTGATACTGAAGCAAACTCCTCTTTCCTAATGCCTTGGAGTTAATGCCAGAATTGAGAGAGATGCCCTCCAGACTGTCAAGCAACAATGTGACATGACAAAACCTCATGGGTTCATATCAAAGCCTGACACGGAAACCTCCTGCGGATTCACCTCTCTCAGCCTCACGGTGTCAGATCAAACACTAACACGGAAACCTCTTGCTGACTCCCCTCCCTCACCTTCACGGTGTCAGATCAAACACTGACACGGAAACCTCCTGCTGACTCCCCTCCCTCAGCCTCAAGGTGTCAGATCAAACATTGACACGGAAACCTCCTGCTGACTCCCCTCCCTCAGCCTCATGGTATCAGATCAAACACGGACACGGAAACCTCCTGCTGACTCCCCTCCCTCAGCCTCACGGTGTCAGATCAAACACTGACACGGAAACATCTTGCTGACACCCCTCCTCAGCTAATGGATCAGTGTCCCTCTACATTGAACAACACTTGATGGAATCCCTTTTTTAGTCCCACTCCTCCACTGCTCACAACAAATGTTAAATGCAACCAGGTTGGTGATGTGGCCGATGATATTGGTCTCAGATTGGGACAGTGTCAGTTTTAGGAACAAGTCAGGCGAGGTTCTTTAATCTGCTAAAACAACACGTTTATGATCCAGAGCAATGTTACTCAAAGTATGATGGAAAGATAAATGGCAATCTGTTTGGGTATTGCAGATATACAATCAATATTCCCCTTTTTAAAAATGCTGACACACACACACACACACACACACACACACACTAAATTGTCCGTAATGTTCAGGGATTTCTAGGTTATGTGCAATAGTCAGGAGTAAATATAGGGAAACGGGTTGGGAAGGTTGGTATGGACTTGTTGGGTCGAAGGGCCTGTTCCAACACTGCAGGGATTCCATAAAAATAAAAATGGTAACGATGACTGTAGAGGTCTTTTTTAGCTCACACACATTGCTGTGATGAGGAACAATGAAGGAGAGAGAGTGCAATAGGTCATTCCTTCTCGGACAGATTACATTTTCTCCCTCTCTGAGTTGAATCACACAGTAATGTCATCCTCTCCCAAACTTAACCATGTGAGGTCTCCTTGTACATTGTCCAAACTATGTCTCCATCACATTCCCTGTTCCATGTAGGTGCATCATTGCTGCTATCATACACAGAGCCATACCCTTGACAGAAAATGGTCCCGGTCTATTTGAAGATCTGTTTATATGTCCCTGCGATCATTAAAAATTAAAAATGTTTAATTTATTCAGAATACCTATGTTAAACTGAATGCATTTTTAAAAGAAATATAGAAATTGCTGGAAAAGCTCGCCAGGTCTCTCAGTACCCAGATGCTGTATCTGTACCAGCCTCCACCACTCCCTCTGGCAGCTCATTCCATACACATACCAACCTCTGCGTGAAATGGTGCCCTTTAGGCCTCATCAAAACCTTTCCCCTCTCACTTTCCACCAATGCCCTCTAATTTTGGACGCCCCTAACCTGGAAAAAACCCCTGACTACTCATCCTATCCATGGCCATTTTGATTTTATAAACCTTTAATGCTGCAAAATGTGATCCCAATCAACACGAATGGCTGTACTTTCAGTCATCCTGGGCCTAAATTCTGAAATGCAATACTGACACCTCTTCCTTCTCCATCAAGTCACAATTCTAAATCCATTTTAATTAGTTTGTTCAGATATATCCTGAGACACTTCTGTGAGCTTTACGCATGGACCTTTGTGCCCTGAGGTAGGGATACTAGCATCACTCAGCAATACCCATAAAGCTGTATCAGTATTCTCCTGTTTTTTATTTCATCCGACTGTCCTGATATGCTGAGACATAGCTCTGCAACAGGCAGAACGTGAATCCAGGCCTTCTATCCCTGAGCTAGGAACACTACCACACAAGTTCAGGAATTGGAATCAAATCCAGAGCTCTGGCTCAGAGACAGGGACACTACCATACCCAGATTTAGGGTCATATTTTAGTGGCCACTTTCAGCTTGGTGTGGATTTATTATAATCAGGTTACCATTACTGAATTACAAACAACACTTTGTATTATTAAACAAATGCAAGATATTTATCTCAACTGTAGGATATTGAGTGTACGTGCTGTACCATCGAAATTAACTATAAACATCTTTAATTGCTATTATCTGTAGTCTGCAATTTTAAGGAAAGAAATCCTGCAGACACACTCTGCACAATGGAAGGGTCTCAAATAGATATTTATTACTGAAAACCAGAAACAAAGGAAGAGTTTAATTTCTGACCCCAAAACACCGATCACTCTTACCCAACTCTCACGTGTGACTTCCCTTTTTCCTAAAACCATGAAATGACACCAGGCCGCTGATTACTGTCCAGCCTCTCCTCCCCACTGACTGTGTCTGCAATCTGTCCCTCCTCCCCCTAACCATACAAGGCAAACCAAGCTCAGGGTCTTTGTGAAAATCAAAGCCGGAGTGTGTAGGCCTCCTGGAGACGATGGGCATTTTAAAATTGAAGGGGGAGGATGCGGTGGCAGTAATATCACTCACTGGGCTGAGGGGTGGCTGATGGAGTTTAGTTTGGATTAATGCGAGGTATTGGGTTTGGTAAATCAAACAACAGCAGGACATTTACAATTAAAAGTAGAGTCTTTGGCAGTGTTGTAGAATAGAAACCTAGGTCGTTAGGTATAATTCTTTAAAATTTGCATCTCATATACATAGTGTGATTAAGAAGGTGTTTAACACACATGTATTCATAGGACAGACCTTGGGATTGGGATGTCATGTGGTTATACAAGACATTGGTGAGACCTCTTCTGTCATACTGTGTCCAGTCTGGTCACCATGCCCGCTCATTTCATAGGCACACCACCCTCTGGGTGAAAAAGCTGCCCCTTAGGTCACTTTTGAATGTTTCCCCTCTCACCTTAAGCCCATGTCCTCTAGTTTTGGACTCCCCATACCCTTAGAAAATACCTTGACTATTCACTTTGATATTACTGACGTTGATATTATTAAGCTGGAGAGGATTGAGAAGACAATAACCTGGATGTTGCTGGGAAAGGAGGGAGTGAGCTATGAGAAGAGGCTGGGACTTTTTTCACTGAAGAATATGAGATTAAGCAGTAACTTTACAGAGGTTTATAAAATAATGAGGGTTACAGAGAAGCTAAAGGGCTGATGTCTTTTCTCTAGAGTTAAGGATTCAAAACTGACGGATTTTTAAGGTGTGAGGAAAAAAGATTTATGAAAGTCATGAGAGGTAATTATGTTAGACAGATGCTGGCTTGTGTGTGAAATGAACTTCCAGATGAAGTGATCAAAGCAGGGGCAGTTACAACGTTTAAAGGATATTTAGATCAGTCCATGCATAAGACATCAGTTTGGATGGTGCTGTGAGCAGCTGCCCTCTCCCTGCCCGTCTCTGAATGAATCCCTGTTGGTTTTCATCCTCGGCCAATGCCTGTGCAGTGGCGTGTGGCGGCCAGCAGAGTGTGGCATTGTATCACTTTAAGCACCACAGAGGCTGCCAAACCTGCCCCACACAGACACACGCAGATACATACACGGGGATGGTGAGGACACGGCGTGAAGCTCATCTAGTAACGTTAATGAAACATAAAGAAATGCTCAATTCGCCTAGTAAACTGTTAAAATATGAGTGACAGATCTGCCAAATTCGACTGTTTAAATAAAAAAAAACATCAATTTATTCTTTTCAATCTGAAAGTGAACATTTTACATCAACTACTCACAACTCTGGGACCCTCTTTCTCTTAACTGCTTATTACCCGACTCCAGCTCGATAGCAATATATTGTTTCTGGGTCTTCTATCCTCTCGTATCACAGGTGCTTGTAAGCTCTCAGTTCAGAACAGCATTCCCTCTCTCTTGAAGGTATAGTACACACTTTCAACTTCATCACATTATACCCTGATGAATATCGGTAAGTGGGACCTATCCGGGTTTCTTTTGCTCTGTGCTTTGTCAATATTTCATTCGCTCCGTCTGGTTTGTATCAGGACGTTTGTTGCTCCATTGACAGCATGTCATTATTCGACTTTGTCCATCGGAATATATCAGTATTTCACTTGATCACACTCGTGTATGTGGGGCAGGATTTCAGTTGTTTCATGTGGGCTGTGACACGATGACAATCTCAATGTTTCTAGATGGCACCGAACCTCGAAGAACTCTGAAATCTATGGAGGACAGTGTGGAACTCTAACAGGACAGTGACACGTTGATGTAGTGTTCAGGTTTATGGCAGATGGGGATCAGTGCAGATTAGTTTGAGGTGATACACTTTGGTAGGAAAGACAATGAATGACAGTTTAAAACAGGCTGTGCCATGATAAAGGGGCTGCAGGAACAGAGAGCGCTGGGTGTATATGGGCATAGATTGTTGAAGATGTCAGGACAGGTGAGGAGAGTAGTAACTGTCACAGATTAGTTTCAGTATCTGAGCTGTTTACAGGAGGAGGTGTAGGAGGGAGTCTCCGTGCTCCCTTCCTGGGAGGTGGTGGTGACGATGTGTTGTGAGCCCACCCTCCTGCCCACCGAGACCGTGGGGATTCCATTTGTACCAGCTCAACACAAAAGGCAGATATCATCAGGGACACGGCTTCTAAGTTGTGCCGGGGGGAAACGGAGCTGCCAGTGGGTTTAAAGTGAGAATTGCCCTTCACTGAACATTGCTCCTTACTCGGTCGGTGGGACGTGGATGTTTCAGAATCTCCACACGAGGCGTCCCGGTCCTCTCCGGCTCGTGCCAGGGTCCTCCCCACATGGCAGGGGGAGGGGGGAGGGAAAGGATATCGGGCACTCCACCACCTGGATAGGCCCTTTCTGTCCTATTCCAGGCTGTTTCTCCTGGAATGGGAGAAAGGGAGGGAGAGAGATGGTGGGAATGGGTGACCCTGCTGTTAGTGTTAGTGTAGGTGGGGACGGCCTCATGGTGAGGTGTCCGGAGGGAGTCAGTCCACAGTGTTGTATCCATGCATTGTTATTAAATTGAGGGGGTGGTGGTAAAGTTGAGAGAAAGAGAGAGAGAGAGAGAGAGAGAGACAGACAGAGACAGAGAGAGACAGAGAGAGAGAAGGTGCTGCATACTGCAGTGAGAGTGGTGGACCATGAGCCTTGTTCGGGGGTCGGTGCTGTAACAGATATACTCTTTGAGTGTGAAGGAGCAGAGAGAATACAGTGAGCCTTATCCTGACAGTGCGGGGAAGGTTATTGATGCTTGTCCTATATTGCTGGACATTTCTTCAGACTCAGGATACTGCACTGAGCTGGGTGGGGAGCTCAGACCATGCTCGGTGGTTCTGGTGGTGTGGCCCACTCTGGGAAGAGAATGTTCCCCCTCTGTACTAGCCCATCCACCAGGACCTCCGTGCTCCTTATCTGTTATGATCGGGGTAAACTGTGCAGGGCAGCTCCTAACAGAGAAAGCTCAACCTTGTGCTCAGTGGCCTTTTAAAGATGGCGCCAGTGTCATGGATCATGGAATATCCAGGGGCACCCGGGCGATGGTGAGTACCTCCAGCCATATTGGGTGGGAGAATCGGGCTGGTATTGAATGAGAGGCACACCATGGGGTAGGATGGGTAGTTAATGAGTTGAGTTCGATAAGATAGCACCAGGAAACTAGCTCGGCCTTGTGTAAATGATCCCTCTGTCACAGTCAATGGAAATGGCACTGAGACAAATTATTGTTAGATTTAGCTCAATGAGTCAAAGACTCTTCTGACCCTACATCCAGATACAAAGCTGCAGAACAAATACTCATCAAAAACTCTGCATCATCTGAACTCCCACCAATATAATGTTCACCTACAATTCCTGGAAACACTTATGTTACAGGATGCTGTTAAAATGTTTTCATTTCTGCATTCTGAAACCAGGGAACACATCCTTCCATAACACTGTCTCGCAGTATCCCCCTCTCTGTCTCTTTCCCATATCCCTCCCATTTGTTGTTGCTTAAACTGATTCCCCCTCCAACTCTGTATCTCTGTGGCAGTGATGCTCACACTCACAGCACCCCATTGTCAGGGCACAACGGAGAGATGGAGTTGTAAAAGGATGGGAGCTGCACATCCTGTCACTTCCAGCATGGGCTGCAAGTTTCCCACACAGGGCAGGTATCTAACACAGTGTTACAGATCAATGCACTGGGGTGGTGTACACAGTCCTACATGCTGGGAGGGTAACTGCTCCTGGTTTACAGATTAATTCACGGGTGACCACTGCACAGGTCGCTGTGCTGGTCAGACTGTCTGGTTGAGGTTTATAGATAATGCCCTGTTGTGTTCTGCACAGCTCCCCGTGCTGGGCAAATATCGAATCCGGGTTTATAGATCAATGCACTGCTGTGATCTGCACAGCTCCCGGTGTTGGACAGCTATCTAATCCGGGATTATAGATCAATGCACTGCTGTGGTCTGCACTTCTCCCGGTGTTGGACAGATATCTCGTCCGGTTTTATAGATCAATGCACTGCTGTGGTCAGGACTTCTCACCATGCTGGTGTGGTCTGGGTTTATCGATCAATGCCCTGATCTGATCTGTGCAGTGTTCCACTCTGGACAGATTGCTGGATTGTATTGACCAGTGCAGTGGATGAATCTGGGCAGATTGCTGGGTTGTACTGAGCAGTACACTGGCCTGGTCTGCACAGTGTTCCACGGTGAACAGATATCTCCTCTGAGTTGATGGTGTCTGGGCTGGTTCTGTGAGGTGGATTGATATTGTGGTATATCTAACCATTTCAGCTGATCTGGAGATGCCTTTAGTTCCCATTCCTGTGAATGGACCCTCCGTCTCTCACCCCATTAATATTACAGTGTGTCCTTGCACAGTACATCATGTTGGTGGGGTGATACGGGGGAAAGATGATGGACAGGTCAAGGAACGCTCTGTTCCAAACATTCGATAACTGCCATTCCCCAGAAAGTTCTCTCCCCGACATTCTATAACTGATATTCCCCGGAACGTTCTGTCCCTGACATTGTTTGTGAACGGCCGGACGTCAGTGAATTGAACAAACGATAAGATCCCGCGGGTAGAGATCCCGTTCCAGGGAGAAGGAGACACTGTTCCGAAGGTGCCCCAGGCAGTTAAAGGGGTGAATACGTTTTCCCTGCGTTTACATTTCTCCACGACACAGGATCGACCACAATTTAGACCAAAATACAGGAATTCCCAAACTCCGTTTGTCTTCAGGAAACTGGGAGAGAATCCCTCAGGACCGTAACGTTTCCACCCTCTGTATTAGGAACTGGGAAGGAGTGACCTGTGTCTGCTCTCAGTGATCGAGTGTGTGGGAATGTTCTGGAAACCATCTGTCCTTATGGATGTGTCTCTGTGTGTTTGGGGAGGGAGGGTTTCTTGAGGTTTATGTCATATTTCTGTCAGTAATACCGACCTTCCCAGTTGTTATTCCAGCTCCAATTATTTTAATAATACGCTGAATACAGGGAACACATTTAAAAATCTCACTGGGTCCCCCATCAAACGGGTCCCTTTGCCTCCAGGCTGATGGATAATGGGTTTGTCTTCCTTCCTCACAGTTAACGTAGTGACCATCTACGTCCTGCTTTATAAAGATTGTGGATTGTCTCCATGTGTCAGACGTTACCTGGGGGCCATGGCAGCGGCGGATCTCCTGGTCATTATCCTCGACCTGATCCTGAGACACATTCCCATTGTATATCGGAAACAGTTTTATATCCTGAGGGATTCCGTCCCCGTGTGTAATATCCACGCCGTCCTGCTTTATGCAGCCACTGACTGCTCTGTCTGGTTCACCGTCACTTTCACCTTTGATCGGTTTGTGGCCATTTGTTGCCAGAAGCTGAAAAGTAAATATTGCAGTGAGAAGACGGCGGCTGTGGTTCTGGGAGCAGTGACTGTGCTGAGCTGTTTAAAGAACATTTCCTGGTACTTTATGCTCACGGCTCGGTATTGGCTGTGGAACAATCCCATGTTTTGTTTTGTAACAATAGCTGTTCGATTCTCCAGTGTTTGGGGCACAATCGAGTCCCTCCACCACATTCTAACCCCGTGTGTCCCATTTCTCCTGATTCTGCTGCTCAATGTTCTCACCGTCAGACACATTGTAGTGACCAGCAGAGCCCGCAGGAGACTCCGCGCTCACACCAATGGGGACGCTCAGTCTGACACTGAAATGAGAAACCGAAAAAAATCCATCATTTTACTGTTTGTGATCTCGGCCAATTTCATCCTGTTATGGCCAACGCTCATGCTGTATTCTATATGGAAACGGATGTGGTGGATTGGGTATCAGTCTGTGTTTCTCCATCCCTTTGTGCAGGAATTGGGCTTCATGCTGCAGCTCCTCAGTTGCTGCACAAACACCGCGATTTATGCTGTGACCCAGACTAAGTTCAGGCAGCAGCTGAAGAATGTGCTGAAATATCCCTTCACCCAAATCCATCCATCCATCAAATTCCCTCATTAATCAATCCATCCGGGGTTTTCTCATTTCAGTTCAGTGTTTCAGCGATGGAGCAGCCTGTCGCTATGGTAACAGACTGAGGGTAGCGCTGGGTTGTCCATCCTTATCCCACAGCGAGGTTACAGGGAAACATTTCAATGTTTCTCACAACTCAGGGGCCAGTGAGAAAAGGCACCATCCCACTGACTGTATCCATCACTTCCATTTGTAACCAATAAAAATGTTGATTAAAACGTGCCGAGCAGCAGAGTGACCGATGTTGTTGGGTGTCTTTGTGTTGGAGAAGCTGAGCTGGAGAGAGACAGACTCAACCCCAAGTCCTGGTCCTCAGGGAAGGGGAGGGGACCACGCCCTGAGCTCAGGAGCTGGGTTTAACTCCCTCTGACACCCCCCTACTCCAACCTGACCACCCCATTTCCTCTCCCCCACTCTTCCTCCTCAATTCTCTCCCTCTCTCTCTCTCTCTGCACACTGTGTCTCTCTCACCTCCTCTCCCTTTCACTCTCTCTGGTCCCCTCTCAGACACCCCCCCCCCAACCCGGTTTCTCAACCTGCCTCCACTATTCTTTCTGCCGCACTCTCCCCCTCTCTCTCTCACACCCCAACATGAGTTTCTCCACCTGCCTCCATTCTTCTCTCTCCCCCTCACCCTCACTCTCTCTCTCCTGCCGTCTCTGTCTCCCTCCCGCAATTCCGTCTCTACACCAATTTCCCCACCTCCCACATCTTTCAATCATCTCACCCCACCCCCCACACGCAGCTTCACCACCAACCCCCAGTCTCTGGGTCAGAGGGAGAGGGAAGGACCAGGGAGACAGAGTGTGTCAGAGAGAGAGGAAGGGCAGGACAGGAGGGAGAGAGATTGAGTCAGAGAGAAACGGAGGGAGGTGGGGAGAGAGAGAACACCGAGGGAGGGGGATCGAGAGCGAGAGAAGATGGAGAGAGAGCGAAGGAGCAGGGAGAGACAGAGGGAGAGAGAGAGGGAAGGGAGAGATAAGGTGAGGGAGGGAGAGAGAGAAATAGGGGAGGACATAATGAGAGAGGGGTCAGAGAGAGGGGGACAGAGAGAGGGGGACAGAGAGAGGGGGGACAGAGAAAGGGGGGAGATAGAGAGGGTGACAGAGATAGGGGCACAGAGAGTGGGGGAGATAGAGGGTGTCAGAGAGAGGGGGACAGAGAGAGGGGGACAGAGAGGGGGGAGACAGACGGCGTCAGAGAGAGGGGGACAGAGAGAGAGGGACACCGAGAGTGGGGGAGATAGAGGGGTGTCAGGAGAGAGAGGGGGACAGAGAGAGAGGGGGACAGAGAGATGGCGACAGAGAGAAGGGGGAACAGAGAGAGGGGTACAGAGAGAGGGGGACAGAGAGAGAGGAGGGCAGAGAGGGGGGGGCAGAGTGTGGGGA
This sequence comes from Chiloscyllium plagiosum, assembly GCF_037043375.1. NCBI lineage: Eukaryota > Metazoa > Chordata > Chondrichthyes > Orectolobiformes > Hemiscylliidae > Chiloscyllium > Chiloscyllium plagiosum. Next base: position 66,904,214 of record NW_028270176.1, on the reverse strand, counting down.
AGATTGAGGGGGACAGAGAGAGAGGGGGACAGACAGAGGGGGACAGAGAGAGGGGGACAGAGAGAGAGGGGGACAGTGAGGGGGGGAAAGAGAGAGGCGGGTGGGAGGGTGAGGGGGCAGAGAGTGGGCGACAGAGAGAGGAGCACAGAGAGAGGGGGATATGGAGGGGGACAGAGGGAAGGGACAGAGAGAGAGGAGGGCAGAGAGGGGGGGGCAGAGTGTGGGGAAGATTGAGGGGGACAGAGAGAGAGGGGGACAGACAGAGGGGGACAGAGAGAGGGGGACAGAGAGAGAGGGGGACAGTGAGGGGGGGAAAGAGAGAGGCGGGTGGGAGGGTGAGGGGGCAGAGAGTGGGCGACAGAGAGAGGAGCACAGAGAGAGGGGGATATAGAGGGGGACAGAGGGAAGGGACAGAGAGAGGGGTACAGAGTGGGAGAGAGAGAGGGGGTCAGAGAGAGGGGGACAGAGAGTGGGGGGATGGAGAGAGTGGGGGACAGAGAGAGGGGGACAGAGAGAGGGGGCAGAGAGAGGGCGACAGAGAAGGGGTCAGACAGTGGGGGAAGAGAGAGAGGGGACAGAGAGAAGGGGACAGAGAGAGGGGGAAAGAGAGACGGGGGGACAGAGAGAGGGGGCAGAGACAGAGAGGGCAGAGAGAGAGGGACAGAGAGAGAGGGGGCAGAGAGAGAGGGGGCAGAGAGAGAGGGGGGCAGAGATAGAGGGGGACAGAGAGAGGGGGACAGTGAGAGAGGGGGACAAAAAGAGAGGGGTGACAGAGAGAGAGGGGGACAGTGAGGGGGTATAGAGAGAGGTGGGTGGGAGAGAGTGGGGGTCAGAGAGTGCGGGAGATAGAGGGGGTCAGAGAGAGAGGGGGGCAGAAAGAGGCGACAGAGAGAGGGGCACAGAGTGTGGGGGAGACAGAGGGGTCAGAGAGAGGGGGACAGAGAGAGGGGGTGATAGAGGGGACAGAGAGAGGGGGACAGAGAGAGGGGGACAGAGAGTGGGGGACAGAGAGGGGTACAGAGTGGGGAGGAGAGAGGGGGATAGAAAGAGGAGGACAGAGGGTGTGGGGATGGAGAGAGTGGGGGACAGAGAGAGGGGGAGAGAGAGAAGAGGACAGAGAGAGGGGGAGATAGACGGGACAGAGAGAGGGGATAGTGAGTGGGGGATGGAGACAGTGGGGGACAGAGAGAGAAAGGGAGACAGAGAGAGAGGGGGACAGAGAGGAGTACAGAGTGAGGGGAGAGAGGGGGACACAGAGTGGGGGGATGAAGAGAGTGGGGGACAGAGAGAGAGGGGGACAGAGAGAGAGGGGGACAGAGAGGGGGGCAGAGAGAAGGGGGCAGAGAGATGGTGACACAGAGGGGGCCAGAGAGAAAGGGGAACAGAGAGAGGGGGACAGAGAGAGAGGCGGACAGAGAGATGGGGACAGAGAGAGAGGCGGGTGGGAGAGAGAGGGGGTCAGAGAGAGAGGGAACAGAGAGAGGGGTACAGAGAGAGAGGGGGACAAAGAGGGGGGATAGAGAGAGGCGGGTAGGAGACAGAGGGGGACAGAGAGAGGGCGACAGACAGAGGGTGGAGGACAGAGAGTGGGGTAGATAGAGGGGGGCAGAGAGATGGGGACAGAGAGTGAGGGGGACAGAGAGAGGGGGCAGAAAGAGGGCGAGAGGGAGAGGGGGACAGAGTGGGGGAGACAGAGAGAGAGGGAGACAGAGAGAGGGAAGACAGAGAGAGAGGGAGACAGAGAGAGAGGGGACAGAGAGAGAGAGGGGGACAGAGAGAGTGGGACAGAGAGAGGGGGGTCAGAGAGAGGGCGACAGAGAGGGGTGGAACAGAGAGAGGGGACAGAGAGAGAGGGAGACAGAGAGAGGGTGCAGAGAGAGAGGGGGACAGAGAGAGAGAGGGTACAGAGAGAGAGGGGGACAGAAAGAGAGGGTACCGAGAGAGAGAGAGGGGCAGAGAGAGAGGGGGGGGGGGTTCAGAGAGAGAGGGGGACAGAGAGAGAGGGGCAGAGAGAGAGAGGAAAAGAGAGAGGGGGGATAGAGAGACGGTGACAGAGAGAGGGGGGCAGAGAGAGTTAGACAGAGAGAGAGGGGGACAGAGAGAGAGAGATGGGGACAGAGAGAGAGAGATGGGGACAGAGAGAGGGGTCGGGTGGGCAGAGAGAGTGGGGGCAGAGAGAGGGCAACAGAGAGGGGGTCAGAGAGCGGGGGAGAGAGAGAGGGGACAGAGAGAGGGGGACAGAGAGAGAGGGGGGACAGAGAGAGGTGGGGACAGAGAGACGGCGACAGAGAGAGGGGCGACAGCGAGAGAGGGGGGACAGTGAGGTGGTACAGGGAGAGGCGGGTGTGAGAGAGTGGGGGTCAGAGAGAGGGCGACTGAGAGCGGGCGACAGAGTGAGGGGGACAAAGAGAGGGGGGACATTGAGGGGGTCAGAGAGAGAGGGGGTCAGAGAGAGAGGGGGCCAGAGAGAGAGAGGGGTGAAAGAGAGAGGAGGGTCAGAGAGAGGAGGGACAGAGAGAGGAGGACAGAGAGAGAAGTGGTCAGAGAGAGGGGGGGACAGAGAGGGGGCAGAGAGAGGGAGACAGAGAGAGGGGTACAGAGTGGGGGAGAGAGAGGGGGTCAGAGAGAGGGGGACAGAGAGTGGGGGGACAGAGAGGGGGGCAGAGAGAGTGGGGGCAGAGAGAGAGGGGGCAGAGAGAAAGGGTGAGAGAGAGGAGGTCAGAGAGCGGGAGAGAGAGAGAGGCGGCAGTGAGAGGGGGATAGAGAGAGGGGGACAGAGAGAGGGGTACAGAGTGAGGGAGAGAGAGGGGGTCAGAGAGAGGGGGACAAAGAGTGGGGGGACAGAGAGGGGGGCAGAGAGAGCGGGAGAGAGAGAGAGAGGGGTCAGTGAGAGGGGGATAGAGAGAGGGGGACAGAGAGGGGGGGGCAGAGAGAAGGGGGCAGAGAGAGGGTAACAGAGAGGGGGACAGAGAGCGGGGGAGAGAGATAGGGGACAGAGAGAGGGGGACAGAGAGAGGGGGAGATAGACGGAACAGAGAGAGGGGATAGAGAGTCGGGGACAGAGAGGGGTACTGAGTGGGGGGAGAGAGGGGGACAGAGAGTTGGGGGATGGAGAGAGTGGGGGACAGAGAGAGAGAGGGGGAAAAGAGAGAGGGGGACAGAGAGCGGGGCAAAGAGAAGGGGGCAGAGAGAGGGTGACACAGAGGGTGCCAGAGGAGAAAGGGGAACAGAGAGACGGGGACAGAGAGAGGGGGACAGAGAGAGAGGCGGGTGGGAGAGAGAGGGGGTCAGAGAGGGGGGATAGAGAGAGAGGGGGACAAAGAGGGGGGATAGAGAGAGGCGGGTAGGAGACAGAGGGGGACAGAGAGAGGGGCGACAGAGAGAGAGGCGGACAGAGAGAGGGAGACTGAGAGAGGGGGCAGAGAGAGGGCGACAGAGAGAGAGAGGCGGACAGAGAGAGGGAGACTGAGAGAGGGGGGCAGAGAGAGGGGGGACAGAGAGTGGAGGACAGAGAGAGGGGGCAGAGAGCGGGGCAGAGGGAGAGGCGGTTGGGAGAGAGAGAGTGGCTCAGAGAGAGGGCGACAGAGAGAGAGGCGGACAGAGAGAGGGAGACTGAGAGAGGGGGGCAGAGAGAGGGGGGACAGAGAGTGGAGGACAGAGAGAGGGGGCAGAGAGCGGGGCAGAGGGAGAGGCGGTTGGGAGAGAGAGAGTGTCTCAGAGAGAGGGCGACAGACAGAGGGGGACAGAGAGTGGAGGACAGAGAGTGGGGTAGATAGAGGGGGGCAGAGAGAGGGGGACAGAGAGTGAGGGGGGAGAGAGAGGGGGCAGAAAGAGGGCGAGAGGGAGAGGGGGGACAGAGTGGGGGAGACAGAGAGAGAGGGGAGACAGAGAGAGAGGGAGACAGACAGAGAGACAGGGAGACAGAGAGAGAGGGGACAGAGAGAGAGAGGGGGACAGAGAGAGTGGGAGACAGAGAGAGAGACGGTACAGCGAGCGAGGGGACAGAAAGAGAGGGTACCGAGAGAGAGAGAGGGGCAGAGAGAGAGGGGGGATCAGAGAGAGAGGGGCAGAGAGAGAGGGGGGCAGTGGGGAGGGGAAGAGAGAGGGGGGACAGAGAAAGGGGGGAACACAGAGAGGGGGGGATAGAGAGACGGTGACAGAGAGAGGGGGGCAGAGAGAGGGAGACAGAGAGAGAGGGGGAGAGAGAGAGAGAGGGGACAGAGAGAGGGGGGGACAGAAAGACGGCGACAGAGAGAGGGACGACAGCGAGAGAGGGGGACAGTGAGGTGGTACAGGGAGAGGCGGGTGTGAGAGAGTGTGGGTCAGAGAGAGGGCGACTGAGAGCAGGCGACAGAGAGAGGGGGACAGAGAAGGGGTCAGAGAGAGAGGGGGTCAGAGAGAGAGGGGGTCAGAGAGAGAGGGTGCCAGAGAGAGAGGGGGGGAAAGAGAGAGGAGGGACAGAGAGAGAGGAGGAACAGAGAGAGGACAGAGAGAGAAGGGGTCAGAGAGAGGGGGGGACAGAGAAGGGGGGACAGAGAGAGGGGGAATAGAGAGACGGTGACAGAGAGGTGGCAGAGAGAGGGAGACAGAGAGAGGGGTACAGAGTGGGGGAGAGAGAGGGGGTCAGAGAGAGGGGGACAGAGATTGGGGGACAGAGGGGGCAGAGAGAACGGGAGAGAGAGAGAGGGGGCAGTGAGAGGGGATAGAGAGAGGGGGACAGAGAGAGGGGGACAGAGAGGGGGGCAGAGAGAGAGGGGGTAGAGAGAGAGGGCGACAGAGAGGGGGTCAAAGAGCGGAGGAGAGAGAGAGAGAGGGGACAGAGTGAGGGGGACAGGAGTGAGGGGGACAGAGAGGGGGGGCAGAGAGAGGGGAACAGAGAGAGGGGAACAGAAAGAAGGGGACAGAGAGAGAGGGTCGGGGGAGCAGAGAGAGCGGGGACAGAGAGAGGGCAACAGAGAGGGGGTCAGAGAGCGAGGGAGAGAGGGGGACAGAGAGATAGGTGACAGAGAGAGAGGGGGACAGAGAGACGGCGACAGAGAGAGGGCGACAGAGAGAGTGGGGGACAGAGAGTGGGGGAGATAGAGAGGGTCAGAGAGAGGGGGGGTCAGAGAGAGAGGGGGGGGACAGAGAGAGAAGGGGCAGAAAGAGGAGACAGAGAGAGGGGGACAGAGACAGAAGAGGACAGAGAGAGAAGGGGTCAGAGAGAGGGGCGACAGAGAGGGTGGGGACAGAGAGAGGGGGGACAAAGAGAGGGGGAACAGAGAGAGGGGGCAGAGAGAGACAGAGAGAGGGGTACAGTGTGAGGGAGAGAGGGGGTCAGAGAGAGGGGGACAGAGAGTGGGGGGATGGAGAGAGTGGGGGATAGAGAGAGAGAGAGGAGGACAGAGAGGGGGTCAGAGAGAGAGGGGGCAGAGAGAGGGCGACAGAGAAGGGGTCAGAGAGCGGGGGAGAGGGAGGGGACAGAGAGAGGGGGGACAGAGAGAGAGGGGGCAGAGAGAGAGGGGGCAGAGAGAGAGGGGGCAGAGAGAGAGGGGGCAGAGAGAGAGAGGGGGGCAGAGAGAGAGGGGGACAAAGAGATGGCGACAGAGAGAGGGGCGACAGACAGAGGGGGGACAGTGAGGTGGTACAGGGAGAGGCGGGTGTGAGAGAGTGGTGGTCAGAGAGAGGGCGACAGAGAGAGGGGGACAGAGAGTGGGGGAGAGAGAGAGGGGGTCAGAGGGAGAGGGGGACAGAGAGAGAGGGGGGCAGAAAGAGGCGACAGAGAGAGGGGTGCAGATAGGAGGACAGGGAGAGAGGGGGCAGAGAGAGGGCGACAGAGAGAGGGGGCCAGAGAGAGAGGGGGAACAGAGAGATGGCGACAGAGAGAGGGTGACTGAGAGAGAGGGGGGACAGAGAGAGAGGGGGACAGAGAGTGGGGAGATAGAGGGGGTCAGAGAGAGAGGGGGTCACAAGAGAGAGAGGGGACAGAGAGAGAGGGGCAGAAAGAGGAGACAGAGAGAGGGGACGAGGACAGAGAGGACAGAGAGAGGGGGGACAGAGAGAGAGAGGGGACAGAGAGAGAAGGGGGCAGAAAGAGAGGGGCAGGGGGGGGACAGAGAGAGGGGGGACAGAGAAGGGGGAACAGAGAGAGGGGGGATAGAGAGACTGGTGACAGAGAGAGGGGGCAGAGAGGGAGACAGAGAGAGAGGGGACAGAGAGAGAGAGGGGGGCAGAGAGAGGGGTCGGGGTGGCAGAGAGTGTGGGGGAGAGAGAGGGCAACGAGAGGGGGTCTGAGTTGGGGGAGTGAGAGTGGGTGATAGTGGAGGGGATAAGTGAGGAGAGGGACAGAGAGAGGGGGGCACAGCGAGACGGCGACAGAGAGAGGGGCGAAGCGACGAGAGGGGGACAGTGAGGTGGTAAGGGAGGGGGTGTGAGAGAGTGGGGTAGAGAGAGGGCGATTGAGAGAGGGGGGAAGAAAGCGGGGGAAGAGAAGGGTCGATCGAGAGGGGGTAGAAGAGAGGGCGACGGAAGTGGGCAGAGAGAGAGTGGGGCCAAAGAGAGAGGAGGCCAGAGACAGGGGGGGAGAGAGAGAGGGGGGAAAGAGTTGGGGGAGTTGAGAGTGTGGGGGAGTTGGAGAAGGTGGGGAGTAAAGGAGAGTAGAGGTGAGAGAGTGAGGGGGACAGAGAGTGGGGGGATAGGGCGAGTTGAGGGTGAAGGGAGACTAAGCTAAGGTAAGAGTTTTTGTCAAATTACTTACCTGTAGGGGAATCGGTGTTGTGATTCTCTCCTTCAAGATAGGGGGAGCGAGAGAAGTGACGGAAGCTGAGGTGCAAGCGGGAAGGTGAAATTTGAGTATAATACACTGTTTCTCCACACGGTATTTGAGTGGGAGAGGGAGTTGAGGTGACGGGTGTACGCTAGGTAAGAGATATTTTCAGAATATTCTTGTAGGGGATGGTGTTTGTATTATTCTTAAGAAGTGGGAGAGGAGGGAAGGTGGGAAGGAGGGGGGGAGAAGAAGAGTTAGTGTAAGCTAAGCTGGGTTAGATAATTCCCCATAAACGGTGAAGGAGAGGAACGGGCCTCCGGAACCCCCGCTCTAACTAATAATAAATTGTTTTGGCAAGCAGGTAGTGCTGAATTTGCTTGTATTATTTAGACCAGTTTTTGTTTAAACAGTTAGCTTTAGAGGAAGGCAGTGAGGCAGTGCAATGTTCCTCCTGCAACATGTATGAGGTGAGGGATGCATCGAGTCCTGCCGATTACACTTGCAGGAAGTGCACCCATCTCAGCTCCAGACCGTGTTAGGGAACTGGAGAGGAGTGGATGAACTTAGGATCATCGGGAGGAGAGGGGGTCATAGATCAGAGTTATAGGGAAGTAGTAACTCCAAAGATGGAGATAGGTGGGTTACAGTGAGGGGGATGGAGGAAGAGCAGTGCAGGACCTCCTGCGGCCATTCCCCTCAAGAACAAGTATACGTTTTGGATACTGTGGGGGGGATGAATTCCAGGGGTAAGTAACGGGGGCTCAGGTCTCTGGCACGGAGCAGTCCCGTTACTCAGAAGGGAAGGGTGAAGAAGAGCAGAGCAATAGTAATGTGGGACTTCGATAGTTCGTGGCACAGATAGGCGGTTTTGTGGGAACGAGAGAGACTCACGTTGGTATGTGCTCCAGGTGCAAGGGTACGTGATGTCTCTGATCGTGTTTCGGGTCCTGGAGGGGGAGGTGGAGCAACCGAAGTCGTGGTCCACATGGCACCAACGACATAGGTAGGAGGAGTGCTGAGGATGTTAGACAGGCTTCGGGAGCTAGGTTGGAAGCTTGGAGTTAGAACAAACAGAGTTGTTGTCTCTGGTTTGTTACCCGTGCCACGTGATAGAGATTCGAGGAATAGGGAGAGAGAACAATTAAATGCGTGGCTTCAGGGATGGTGCAGGAGGGAGGGGTTCCAGTTTTTGGATAACTGGGGTTCTTTCTGGGGACGGTGGGACCTCTATAAACAGGATGGTCTACACCTGAACCTGAGGGGAACCAGTATCCTTGGGGGGAGGTTTGCTAGTGCTCTTGGGGGGGTTTAAACTAACTCGGCAGGGGCATGGGAACCCAGATTGTAGCTTCAGGGTGCAGGGCCTGGAGTGTAGGGAGGTGAGGAACATGGCATCAATTTCCAAGGAGGGTGCCTGTAAACAGGGAAGTGGCTTGAAGTGTGTATACTTCAATGCAAGAAGTATACGAAATAAGGTAGGTGAACTTGCAGCGTTGGTTGGTACCTGGGACTT